>NC_063059.1:19821492-19986492 GCF_018812025.1 Megalobrama amblycephala
TTGGCAATTGCGAGTTTGTATCATGCAATTCGGACTTTAAAATTCGCAAATGCGAGTTTATATCTCACAATTCAGACTTCATAACTCATAATTGCAGGTTTATATCTTCACTATTCAGACTTTATAACTCGCAAGTGTAAGTTTATACCTCACAATTCTGACTTCATAACTCGCAATTGCGAGTTTATATCTTGCAATTCGGACTTTATAACTCGCAATTGTAAGTTTATATCTCACAATTCGGACTTTATAACTTGCAATTGTGAGTTTATATCTTGCAATTCGGACTTTATAACTCACAATTGCAATAAGTTTATATCTCACAATTCGGACTTTATAACTTGCAATTGCGACTATATCTCGCAAATTCGGACTTCATAACTGGCAATTGCGAGTTTGTATCACGCAATTCAGACTTTATAACTCGCAATTGTAAGTTTATATCTCACAATTCGGACTTTATAATTTGCAATTGTGACTATATCTCGCAAATTCGGACTTCATAACTTGCAATTGCGAGTTTGTATCACACAATTCGGACTTTAAAATTTGCAAATGCGAGTTTATATTTCACAATTCAGACTTCATAACTCAAAATTGCAGGTTTATATCTCGCTATTCGGACTTTATAACTCGCAAGTGTAAGTTTATATCGCACAATTCGGACTTTATAACTTGCAATTGTGAGTTTATATCTTGCAATTCTGACTTTATAACTCGCAATTGTAAGTTTATATCGCACAATTCGGACTTTATAACTTGCAATTGTAAGTTTATATCTTGCAATTCGGACTTTATAACTCACAATTGTAAGTTTATATCTCACAATTCGGACTTTATAACTTGTAATTGTGACTTTATATCTCGCAAATTCGGACTTCATAACTGGCAATTGCGAGTTTGTATCTCGCAATTCGGACTTTAAAATTCGCAAATGCGAGTTTATATCTCACAATTCAGACTTCATAACTCACAATTGCAGGTTTATATCTCACTATTCGGACTTTATAACTCGCAAGTGTAAGTTTATATCGCACAATTCAGACTTTATAACTTGCAATTGCGACTTTATATCTCGCAAATTCTGACTTCATAACTCGCAATTGCGAGTTTATATCTTGCAATTCGGACATTATAACTCACAATTGTAAGTTTATATCTCACAATTCAGACTTTATAACTTGCAATTGCGACTTTATATCTCGCAAATTCGGACTTCATAACTGGCAGTTGTGAGTTTGTATCATGCCATTCAGACTTTAAAATTCGTAAATGCAAGTTTATATCTCACAATTCGGACTTCATAACTCACAATTGCAAGTTTATATCTTGCTATTCGGACTTTATAACTCGCAATTGTAAGTTTATATCTTGCGATTCAGAATTTATAACTTGCTATTGTGAGTTTATATCATGCAATTTAGACATTATAACTTGGAATTGTGAGTTTATATCTCGCAAATTCGGACTTCATAACTGGCAATTGCGAGTTTGTATCATGCCATTCGGACTTTAAATTTCGTAAATGCAAGTTTATCTCACAATTCGGACTTCATAACACAATTGCAAGTTTATATCTCGCTATTCGGACTTTATAACTCGCAATTGTAAGTTTATGTCTTGCGATTCAGAATTTATAACTTGCTATTGTGAGTTTATATCATGCAATTCAGACTTTATAACTTGGAATTGTGAGTTTATATCTTGCAATTCAGAATTTATAACTCGCAATTGTGATTTTATATCTTGCAATTCAGAATTTATAACTCGCTATTGTGAGTTTATATCATGCAATTCAGACTTTATAACTCGCAATTGTGATTTTATATCTTGCAATTCAGAATTTATAACTCGCTATTGTGAGTTTATATCATGCAATTTAGACTTTATAACTTGCAACTGTGAGTTTATATCTCACAATTCGGACATTGTAACTCAAAACTTCAAGTTATATCACGCAATTCTGAGAAAAAAAGACTGTACTGGGAGGAAAAAAAGTCAGAATTGTGAGATAAAAAGTCACAATTACCTTTTTATTTTTGAACAAAGTGGCGGAAACAAACTTCCATACAGATCACCATTATTAGATCAAATGTAACTAAATAAAATAAATTATAGTAGGCCCTATTTGTTATGAAAAGAACATCCTGAACCAGTGTCAGAAAATGTTCAATTTCTATGTGTGAGTGCATGTGTGTATGTGTATATCATGTGTTATCATGTATTTTAGTATGAATCTAAAACATTTATACCAAAATAATATAGTAAATTAGTGTTACTGTGGTAAACATAGCCAACATTCATAAGGGTGAGAAAAACTACTTACTATGGTACAGTGATGGTAGTACCATGTATTTTGATATAGGTCTTCACTATGATACTGAATGATTACCGTATTACTTCCATGCTATGAAATCCTAACATTTCCATTGCATATTCCAAATCTTAGTTTGGTCCCGTTGGTTCCGCTTTCTAGCACCACAGGGAAAGTTGAGTGTGATGCGTTGTATTTACAGGCTGCAGGCTTTCAGCATAGCTGCAGCAAATAGACTTAATTACACCCTGTGCGCTTCAGAAACCCTCTTATCTCAGTTCTGCAAGTCACCACCTAGCCAGCTCTTAATTACAACTCACTAAACCTTTCCATCGTTCATATTCGACTGCCGGCAAACCCTTGGCTGCGTACTCTGAAAGCGCTCAGGGCGGCGAGCAGTATTTGTTGTTCGTTTTAGTCTTTTTAGGAAGTGAAATATTAAATTGGTCTCCCGGAAGCACTTTTGGGTTCATTAAAGTGGTGAGTTAGTTAAGTATTCGAGTGACGAGGGCATTTTTTGCATGTGTTTGAGTTCGCACAAGTGCCAGAGTCTGGTGTCTTCAGCTAACTTCAAGAGTAGACCCAGAAAATAAAACTCACTCTCATGTTGTTATAAAACCAGATGATTTTTTATTTATTTATTTATTTATTATTTACTTTTTTCCATACAATGTCAGTTTATGATGACCATTGGTGCAAAGCTCCAAACAAAGACAAAAAGACACCATAAAAGTAGCACTTTGGTGCACTATATTATACACAGTAGCTTTCCTTATATATATATATAAAGTTTATATATATATATATATATATATATATAAACTTTTATGTTAGATGTAATTAATCGCGATTAATCGATTTGACAGCATATATTTTGACTTAAGAGCTAAAGAACTGAGGCAGATTTACAGTGAATGATGTCTTAAAATATGGCCTTTTTATTACATAAAGCTATTGTATGGCTTAAAAGACTAAATTTTATGGGCTACTTTTATGCTTTTTGGTCCTTTTTGCAGCTTGGTGTATGAAAGAAAGCTGACAAAGCTGAAGTTCTTCAATCATTTTTTTTTGGTGTTCCAAAGAACAAACAACAGCATGTAGGTTCAGGGTGAGTAACTAATAATAAATAACAGTAAAAGTGATTCATTTTTCATTTTTTTCCTATAGCAATGATCAAAACTGCTAATGGAAACAGGCCAAACATGATAACACTTTGTTTCATATATAATCCAGTGCCATACATCGATACAAAATGCAGTGCAGAGAGTAAATACAGCAGGGTTTTTGTGCTTGTGCATCAGGAGGATGTAGAGAACAACAAACAGATGTGGAGGGAGAGGAAGAAAGCAGAGGTGTGGAGATGAGCTGCGCTCCAGATCATGAGAGACTTGGGGAGAGAAGCAAAAAAGAAAACTGCTGAAGTGAGCTCTTTTTCTTTGTCAAGGTCAGTGTCTCAGCATAAGCATGAGGCTCTTTCCCATTATGTGCGATTGTGTGTGTGTGTGACTGAAAATAAAAGAAACCCCTTTGCCACCAGAAAGCACAACACATACAGGCTTTGTTAAAAGACTTATGAGATCCATAACAGCACTGTTCTCTATTGTGCAGGTGTAGTCATGTATAATCAAGCAAATATTGAGATTCTCCCCGCTGAAAAGACCACCATATGTTGTGTTTGGGACACTGGTGGTGCGCTGTTTTGCCCCCACCTGGCTGTTTCAACAGCTTATGCAGCAAGATTTTGCTCAAGAAACTTCACAAGAAAGACCATGCTGGTCAACCTGCTTTAACTAGAGTTTAAGGTCTGTTCCATTATGCATATATATTACCCACAATACAATGTGCAACACTCATTTGATTGGACTGTCAAAAGTTAAAGTCGACATGAAACAGAAATTGTGATTCCTCTATCTGATTGAAATGGCTTCTCAAACAAGAACAAATGTAGAGCGGGACTTAATTTTGTCCATGGGGAATTAATTGGATGGTTGTGGTTTGCTATTGGTGGATCTTGTGTGAGTGACAGGTTGAGGAAAGAAAGGAGAAGAGATCTTGCTACAAGAGGGAGGGTAAGTTATTTTGATTAAAGATTATGAGAGGACATTAATTAAAAATATATTAATGTGCAGGGATAAACCATTTATAATACAAATTCCATTAAAAAATGTCATGACTTTTTGTTACACAAAATTGGATTAATACCAAACAACCATTATAATTTCTGATGTGACAGACTTATGATATGACAAAAATATAGCATCCTATTGTTTTAAGACATTTAGCAGTAAGCCGTATGTTAGTATTTCATTCAGATACACACTAATGAACAAAACAAGAACCCCCAGATGCAACTAGAGAGGGTAACTAAACAAGGACAAAACCAAGGGGTCAAGGCCCCCCGTTTAGCCCCCGCTGATGCAGAACTACACCATCTGGTCTAAAAGGCATCTTTCTATTGATGCTATTCAAAATTACTCAAGTATTTAAATGCTTTGCATGCTAAATATTTACTGCTAATATTTCATCATAGATAAAGTTTTACCAGTGTCCAATTTTTTTTGTATATGAATCTTAAAAGCATGAAATTAAATTGCGTTTATATATATATATATATATATATATATATATATATATATATAAAAACGCAATTTAATTTCATGCTTTTATATATATATACACAGTGCTCAGCGTAAATGAGTACACCCCTTTGAAAAGTAACATTTTAAACAATATCTCAATGAACACAAAAACAATTTCCAAAATTTTGACAATACTAAGTTTAATATAACTTCCGTTTAACTTATAACATGAAAGTCAGGTTAATAATATAACTTAATCGATTACATATTTTAATCAGTTAATTACTCATAATTAGGGTGATGCAATTAATGACTACACCTAATCAACAACATAAACTACTACATCTAAAGTACTTTGTATGGCCTCTATTCGATTTCGGTGGTGACAGCACCAAGTCTTCTAGGCATAGAATGAACAAGTTGGCCCTACCCACGTGATTTGCAACATCCGATCTGACAATAAAGTACCATTCACTTCAAGAATTTTTTCTTGACCTCTTTGCAAAAAAAAAAAAAAAAAAAAAAAAGTAGTGATTTTATAGCTTTGTAAGAGAAGATGCTCAACTTGTCTAAACCTTCAGAAGTATCCCCAAAGGTGTTCAATTAGAAGTTCAGATCAGGAGCTAATAATATAATTTTCTACCATGATACAATTGAATGCACCTAGCTAACAACAACTTGCTTTGTTCTGGTTTCACCTCACTCCAGTCTGGAAAAATGCTAACTGATTTTATAGGTAGGCCTAATTTACTACATCATTGTCATTTCAGAAATAACCTGAAAATATTGTGGATTATTAAGGCTAATTTTACTAACCACTCTTGCTCAATGGGGTAAGCACACTTATGTTCTCATTTCAGAGTTGTTCGAGTAAATGATTCATTATAGACACGTGTGGACAGATCAGTTGTTGTCATGATTCATTAAAATGAATCTGTTCACCACCATAAGTTTCATTAGGTCACCATGCATTTGGACTTTGCCATTAGCGGACGTTGACGCGTTGCGTGCGAATCGCGACTGTTATTAGGATATCGCTTCACCACTGGATAGGATTTTCTTTTTGTCTTACTGAAAGTGTGGTTTATGTCAGCTGCACGTGCAGGGCGCCTATCAGAGCAAACTCTAGGCGAGATTTTTTGTGCCTGGACTTCATAGGAGAGGCTTCTTTCGTGGACGGCACCCATGCATGCCATTCCTCTGCAGTGTACGCTGTATTGTGTCACGGGAAATAGTCACCCCTGTCAGTTGGCTTTAGATAACTGCAGTGAAAGAGTGCATGATGACGGTTTTCTTCAGCCCTTCTCATCAGAAGACGCTCCTGTCGAGGTGTTAGGACTTCCCTGGACGACCTGGACGTCTCTGTGAGATGGTTGCAGTTCCATCTTCATACAGTTTAATGGTGGCTAGTACGGCTCCAGGTTTTGCTACAGTATTCTGACTGATAAGTAAAGCTTTGCTGATCTTCTTGTAGCCTTCACCTTTTTCTCAGATGTAAAATCGAAATTAACGCGTTTTCTTTCTCAGGTCTTGTGACATAATATCTCTTCCATGTGGTGCCATTGCTGACAGCAGGAAATGGAACCACTAAGATTTTTAACACCCTTTTATAGTCAACTTTCGTCTGCTGGACACCCGTGTAATGAATTTAATTAGAAATACAGTAAAAAACAGTAATATTGGTTGAAATTCTTATTACAATTTAGAAATAACTGTAGACTATTTAAATATTAGCTTTGACAAAGTAATTTATTCCTGTGGGTGTAAAGCTGAATTTTTGCATCGTTACCCTAATCTTGAGTAAAACTGAAAATCCTTCAGAAATCATTCTAAGTTATATTATTAACTGCTCAATAAACATTTCATGATTATTTTCAATGTTGAAAACAGTCTGATGCTTCATACATTTGTGGAAACCTTGTCTCCCTCCTTCATACAGTCGAATGGTGGCTAGAACGGCTCCAGGTTCAAAGGTCATTACGGAATGGATTAAAATGCGTTATTTTTTTTAAAGGCTTAGATCTAATTAATCGAAATTAACGCTGTTATTTTGTATAGCCCTATATATATATATATATATATATATATATATATATATATATATATATAGCTGTACAGAAACTCGCTACTGCCAATACATACGCCAATACGCTGCTGCGAGTAAGAATGTAACCAGCCATTTAAATGTGTGAGCAACAAGCTCATTGGCTGCAGAAGTAACATGGACCAATCAGCTTGTGCCAAGTAGGTAACACTGTAATTATCATCAGCTTGCATTAAGACCCATCAGCCATCTAGAGTTTCATGACTGAACTATATATAGCAAATACAGTATGGCAGATCACTTTTTAATCACTTACTTCCACAGGTCAAGCAACATGCCATGGAGATGAATATAGTGCTGCAGGGATGACGTACTTTTTAAGGCCAACCTGGATGTTTGTGTCACCCTGGTTCCCTCAACAAAAACCCAAAAGTATTTTACCATTGGCTTTTGGATTATAGCTGAAAATAAGCTCTGTGGCCAACAAAAGTTTATGATTCTTTGTTCATCGTGATAATCAGATAAACACAACTTTCATGAATCAGCAGAAGTAAAAATCTAAACTATATGGCTATAAATGAACTTCACCACGGTCGCTCAAATTTAATGTCACCATCACTAATCTTCAGACAACTCTTTCGGTCTTTATTTAAAAACATTTTCCCTGAAAGTTCAAATTATACTAGTTTGCAAGAGTGTGATTAGAAACACAACAAGGCTGCGAAAGTGACTAGTGAGTAGATGAGTTTCCGGCTCCCCAACAACCACTATAGTCCCATTTAGACACTTGTTATCAACCACCTTTTACAAGACAAGTAAAAGCTTTAAAAAAATCACAACAGGGTATTACTGATGTATTTTATATCACAGAATAAAATGAGGAAATCTTGAGCTTGTTTTTTACTGTATTTAAGCCAAAAATCCATTCAAAAAACCCACTGACTTCAGGACGATGGAACCGGAAGTGCTAAAATGCTAACTTGACTGCAAAAATACATCATCCCTGCAGCAATCTATGGGAATGCTAAGAGAAGTCATATCCAAAATTCAAAAGAAATTACAAAGTAAAAGACCATGATAAAAAGACAAAACTTCAAAATCAGCTAAAACTAAAACCAAGCATAAAAAAGGAATTTCAATAACACTTTAAAATAAGGTTCATTTAAACATTAGTTAATGTATTAACTAACATGAGCAATACATTTGTACAGTTGTTCATTGTTTGTTTATGTTAGTTAACAGTGCATTAACTAATGTTAAAAAGATTTTAAAACATATTCAGTTTATCAGTACCAAAAATCTTACCTGTTTTATTTATGTATGTCTGACAAATATGTATCACATGTTAATGTAAAAATGTGTAATCCAAATGAATGGACATTTTATATGCTTTTCAAATACAGAAATTTTATTTTTTGGCCTAAATGTTTTTGAGTACATTTGGAAGACCAAAAACTAACACTATAATGTGAAAGGGAAATAAACCAGAAAGCCAGGTTCATAGGTTCAATTCCCAGGCAATGCACTCATTTAATGTTATAGCCTGAATGCAATGTATGTCGCATTGGATCAAAGTGTCTGCCAAATGCATAAATGTAAAATACTCCAAAGTAACAGTGGAATGTTCTTTAAAACAGATAACACTGATTGTAAAGACCAGTGGACAACACACAGATGATGCTCCATCTGATATTTGTGTTGGGGAGGCAGTGGTTGGTTAAAGGTCAGGTCTAAACCCGTCGTCTGGAGCAAAAGAAGTCTGAACCCAGCCTCCAAAGGTCATAATAAGCAGTACAAAGCAGTCAGACACCTCATATTTCCCCCAGCCATGAAACACCGGTGATTCTGCCCACTCACGTATGCTGTGTAAATGTCAGCTCATGATATATGTATGTAGTATTGATGTTGACATGAACTCTTAGCATGTACACACAAAGCAGAGGCAGAGAGATGCTATTTGTTTTGTCAGTCTTTGCACATAGCAGGGTTGAGAGCAATTCTGAATATAAGATGTGGCTCAGATCATGATGAGTTGGAAGACGAACTGAATTGGCAACAGAAAAAGAAAAGACCTGAAAAGACATAGACAAGACAGGAAGAGAAATTTACTGAATTGCAAATCAAAGACTTCAGAAGACTTCAAAATTTCAGCGCAAGTATTTTTTATGGAATGATTTGACATCTATAGAAGACTTTTTATGTTAAAGTAAAAAAATAAATAAATAAAAGGGTAATCATAACTTTATTTTTCCACAATTCCACTTTGAATTAAAGGGTTAGTTCACCCAAAAAGGAAAATTAATTACTCACCCTCACGAGTAAACCCGTAAGACCTTCGTTCATCTTCGAAACACAAATGAAGATCTTTTTGATAAAATCTGAGTGATTTCTGTCCCTCCATTGACTGCCTTTGCAACTGAAACTTTGACACTTCAAAAAGTTCATAAAGAGATCGTAATACTAATCCATATGAATTGAGTGGTTTAGTCCACATTTTCTGAAGAGACTCAACTGCTTTATATGATGAACAGATTTTATTTAGGCTTTTATTCACATATAAACATTGATCAGAGAGCATGCTGTAAACAGAAGTTTAAGCTAACCAGCTTGACACATGAGAACAAACCTCTGCTGAAGCTGAAACATGCTGTGTAACACGAGAATGAACCTCATTGGATCTTGCCGAAGCTCAAATGTGCTGCGTAACATGAGAATGAACCTCATTGGTTCTTGATGAAGTTCAAACGTGCTGCGTAACACAGAAAAGTGAACCTCATTGGATCTTGCCGAAGCTCAAATGTGCTGCGTAACATGAGAATGAACCTCATTGGTTCTTGATGAAGTTCAAACGTGCTGCGTAACACGAAAATGAACCTCATTGGTTCTTGCGGTATTTCTGAATACACTCGACCCTGTCTCTAATCTTTCTTTCTGTCTAGCACAACTCCTGTTGGACATTGTGATTGGCATCTTGGTAAAAATATTCATCCCATTTAAATAGACTCATTCATATGCATGAGATATGCATCCCCACCACCTGGCCAAAGAACCGCACCTGGACACAATAGAACACATTCACAATCATTATTAGTTTATTATTAAGGAATAAATGATATCTAGACTGTTGCTGCATCCCAATTCATCCTACAACCTCATTGGTTCTTGTGGAAGCTCAAATGTGCTGCATAACACACGAGAATGAACCTCATTGGTTCTTGCGGAAGCTCAAATGTGATGTGTAACACACGAGAATGAACCTCATTGGTTCTTGCGGAAGCTCAAATGTGATGTGTAACACACGAGAATGAACCTCATTGGTTCTTGCGGAAGCTCAAATGTGATGTTTAAAACACGAGAATGAACCTCATTGGTTCTTGCGGAAGCTCAAATGTAATGTGTAACACGAGAATGAACCTGTGATGTTTAAAACACGAGAATGAACCTCATTGGTTCTTGTGGAACATGAGAATGAACCTCATTGGTTCTTGTGGAGGCTCAAACGTGCTGCGTAACATGAGAATGAACCTTGTTGGTTCTCGCAGAAGCTCAAACGTGCTGCGTAACATACGAGAATGAATCTCATTGGTTCTTGCGGAAGCTCAAACGCTGCATAACACGAGAATGAACCTCATTGGTTCTTGCGGAAGCCCAAATGTGATGTGTAACACGAGAATGAACCTCATTGGTTCTTGCGGAAGCTCAAACGCTGCATAACACGAGAATGAACCTCATTGGTTCTTGCTGAAGCTCAAACGTGCTGCGTAACACGAGAATGAACCTGACTGGTTCTCGCGGAAGCTCAAACACGCTGTGTAACATGAGAATGAACCTCAATGGTTCTTGCGGAAGCTCAAATGTGATGTGTAACACATGAGGATGAACCTCATTGGTTCTTGCACGCCATGAAAACCAATTAAGTTTCAAGTAAGAATTTAAAGGGTTAGTTCACTCAAAAATGAACTAACCCTTTAAATTTTTACTTGAAACTTCATTTCATTTCAAACTTTTTATTTTTTTTACTCTCTCTCTCTCTCTTTCTCTCTCTCTCTACTCTATATACATTTGGTTATTTTTAAATCAAAATAAACAGTGAGTGATTTTAGCAAGCTCTCAGCTTAATTAAAGCTACACCTCCATACCCGTGACCTTCATTCCCCTTGCGGTGTTTACAGAGGATTTGATGACTAATGATCCAAAAAGAAGTTGACTATAAATAATATATAAATAAAAACCAGTGGTAAGTTGTTTAGTATGTTCAGCACTGTATAACTGTAGCTATTATTTTTAAAATGTTTAAAAACACTTTGTGAGACATTGCTATGAACTGGTTTTAATAAATAATATTTTAATATTAATTATAATATAAATATATCATTGGTTGCTGGCTGAGAGTCACATGCTAAAATGATGCTCTCTGTGCCTTTAACTCTGAAACTGTGTAAACATCGAATGAAAAATTAATTTCCATTGGACTAAAGAGAGGGGATTTTGCTTTCTCATTTCAGAAGACCGCCACACGCCACTGCCTGGCACATACACGCTCGATCTCACTCTCTTTCTCTCTCCCATTCTCATTTCGCCTCCTCTCAGCAGTGAATTCCAGCGGATAGAGAAGGGCATGCAGGGTGAGAGGCTGAGCTTGGTGTCTCAATGTATCTGCGAGTGGAGTTGATATACAGGTTGTGACCTTTGAGAATCTCATCTCAGATCTTATTCCTCAACACCTGCACCTCATCTCGCCCTCTCTCGGCCTGTCTCCTTTTCTTTCTCCCCTCAAATCAGATGAGACAGATGAGAAACATATTGGAATTTCACTCTGCCAAATCTGAGCTGCCAAACCGCAGAGTTTTGCAGTGATACAATGCTCGCTTCCTGTTTATCATTCAAGACTTCCATGTCATTTAGATGTGTGCCAATTCCTCAGCGCGAGCACGCTAAGCTGAGGCTGCCATCTCCTCCGCACAGTTGGATGTTCTCTGAAACACTAAATTACATTCATGGAACACCTGAGCAAACGTCGGCTTGTGCTCCCCAGTGGCCATATTCAAATAAGATCCAATTTTATCCTCACGCTGACGCCGGCGAAAGGTTGGAGACTCGAATAGACCTGCGAGCTCAAGGGTCACGCACACAAAACACATTTTGAATACACTCGACCCTGTCTCTAATCTTTCTTTCTGTCTAGCACAACTCCTGTTGGACATTGTGATTGGCATCTTTTGTTTCGGTTGTTGTTTTGCTTCTCCCAAAGTGGAGAAACAGCATTCCCTCACAATAAATCCAAGCTGTGTGCCGACAAACGACGTGGTAAAAATATTCATCCCATTTAAATAGACTCATTCATATGCATGAGATATGCATCCCCACCACCTGGCCAAAGAACCGCACCTGGACACAATAGAACACATTCACAATCATTATTAGTGTATTATTAAGGAATAAATGATATCTAGACTATTGCTGCATCCCAATTCGTCCAACAAGCTTTAAAGGATAGAAATAAACCATCCCAAATCATAGTATGGTGAAAATAGCATGCCAAGGATTTCCATGCACACCCATGCATGCTTTTTTTTTGCCTAATATTACCCATAACCTCCTGCACTACAGATGAGGAGGCGTTTGTGACAAATATTTGAGAAAAATATAGATATTAAAGGGAAGCTCAAACCAAAAAAAAAAAAAAAAAGAGTAAATTCTGTCATCATTTACTCACTGTCATGTCATTCCAAACCTATATGACTTTCTGGTTAACACAAAAGATGTTATTTTATGATATGTTAGTATGTTCAAATACACAACAATGCATATTTACATACTTATGCTTATATTTACAAAAGTATATACATTCCCATTTCCATCATCAGCGAAGTACAAGCAGTGGCATTCTAAACCTGAGACCACTACGATTTGCTTTTGATTTTAGTAAAATTGATTGAAATATTTATTTAGTTTTGGTGGTGGTGGGAATTAATAAAAAATATATTTAAGATTCTGCCTAATTTTTGTTTTTATGATTAATCAAATACTTTTTGTCTCAGACCCTCACTTTCACTTTTAGCATTACATTATTTTTTAATTATTTCTTCATAATTTCTTTTAATTTATATTTTATTGTATCACTTCTTTTGTAATATTTTGTTGATTTATTTTGGCGTTTATTTACCCACTGTCACTGGTAGGTACGCAAAGGATGATGAAGAGGAAGGTTTAGAGTAAGTAGTAGGGTAACACTTTATTTTAAGGTGCCGTAGTTACACGTTACTACATGTACTTACTATAGTAATAACAGTAAATAATACATATTTACAAGTAACTAACCCTAAACCAAACTCTACCAATAACTCTATAGTAAGTACATGTAGTTAATTAATATTACTCAGTACTTATTTGAGTAAGTACAATGTAATTACATCACTGTAAAATAAAAGTGTAACCAATAGTTGCATTAGCTTTTAGTTCAACAATGTAACAGAAAAAAACAAAGCAACCGGGTGTACTGAAACACATTCAATACTAGACAATGGGTGGAGAGAACTGAAGGACTTCAATACACAGGCAAACGAACTCAATACAAAACAAGTGGGCTCTAGTTAGTAACATAATGAGTAACCATGACAACTATGATGGCGGGAACACAGAAATAAAGACAAGCAAACTAAACGTCTATAATGAAAATGAAAGTGAAACAAAACGTGACCCCCCATCTGGAAGGCGGCTCCTGATGTTGAAACAAGTCCCGCATAAGCGGAGGCAGAAAAACAGTCCTTTAGGAGGTCAGGATCGGCAGATGAACAGACCACCAGAGCGGCGCAGACAGTGGGAGGAGCCAGGGAGGAGATGAATGCAGGTGGAGGCAGATGGAGGTCCCAATTACAGGCAGCATAATAGAGTACCAAGGTGGATCAGATGGTGGGAGGAACCAGGGAGAAGGTGTTGGCAGGGTGAAGCAAGTGGAAGCCCAGAGCACAGGTATTATGAAGGCCCATGGCAGAATCGATAGTGGGAGGAGCCAGGGTGGAGTTAGCGGACCAACCGCTAGTGATGGATCTGTGAAATCTGGAGACCCAGGCAAAGCTGAGGTGATGATGGGACCAGATGATACAGCAGGATCCGGAGGCCTAGGCAGAGCCGCAGTGATGAGCACCTGAGGTTCAGCCAGGGTACCGGAGGACTGATGCGACCAAGGTGGAGCAGGAGGGAAGACGGAGCCCGACGGAGCTGAAGGGGTGGAGGGACGAAGCTCAGTGAAAGACCCAGAAGTCTGTGGCACAGACAAAGCGACATCTGATCAAGATGGAGCCGGAGGGACGAGGGGGCCCGGTGGAGCCGTGAGGACGACGGACCAAGGTGCAGCCAATAGAGTGTGGAGTGATGAATTTAACTGCTAAATCCATTTTATTCTTTTGATAGTTGGTCCAAAGTTGGTCCAAAAAGTGCTGTAACTTTGATGAAACAAAAACATATAGAAAATAAAAGAACAATAAAACAATTTAAAGTAAAAAAGAAAGAAGATTATTTAATTTCAAACTGTGTGGAAAGCTGAAATAGATTGGAAAAAGCTGGAAGACTTAAAATTGGCTAGAGAAGGAGCAACCCTCATGTGAACCTAGGAGACTAAGAACATTGCCATTTCTGCCAATTGTAAATAAAATAATGCTAAAAGTAAAATTATTTCATTATTGAAATTTGATATGCAACATATGATTTGACATTACGTTTTCGCTCCTCAGGGCAAGACTGCCAGAATTAAAATGAAAAGACAAATTGAATCGAAACATTTTACTTTTCATTTTGCCGTACTTTGCGGGCACTCATGTGAACCTAGGAGACCAAGAACTTTGGGAAACAAACCTGCCCAATACAACACCAAAAAATAACCAAGCTTCCAGCCATCTCAAGAGCTTCTGCAATTGTAGTTTCTGGACGATCGGTGAAGTTTTAAAGCACTGCTAGTGTGTACAACGGCGACGTGATTGATAAGGTGTTTCTTTTCCAGCCCCTCTCGGCTCTCGCGCTGGAAGCTTAATGCTTTCTTCTGTGGGTTATGAGGCTCTTAGCTGCACCAACATGAAAAGGGGCTCATGGGGGACTCAAAGCTGGAGTATCTGAGACAGGTTTTAGCTTCAGGCGGGATGAGTCTTAGAGAGCTCTCCACCAGGACTTTCATGTTTTGCCTGCCGCTACATACAGCCCTCTGTTTTAGACTGCGGGGAGTGATTGTCTGTCTCACAATCGTGAGTGCTATAAATGTATTTGTTGGGCACAGAAAGCTGACCCCTCATTTCAGGTCACTTTTGACCGTCTTTGTTGCAAGCAGGGGAGTTTTTCTTTTATAATCTAAATGGATTCTTCAAAAAACCTGCTTCTTGTTTAAAAGCACTAACCCTTTTGCAGACGATCGAGAGTGCCTGAGAATAACAATGACTGTGTGTGTGTGTGTGTGTGTGTGTGTGTGTGTGTGTGTGTGTGTGTGTGTGTGTGTGTGTGTGTGTGTGCAGGTGAACATAGATGTGCTTTTGTGTGTGTGTGTTGTGTGCACTTCAGCCCTTCGACCCTGGTTTCTGTGGCAACAGCATCAATAAGACTGCCGTGGAGCTCGGCTCACTCCTTGACTCTCAGCAGTATCGTATACCTGCATTCCCACCTCAGGCTCCGTATATACTCATGCACACACACACACACACAGTTCTGTTTTTTCCCACTGGGACAAATTTATTCTCTCATCAGCTTTCTGCGCTGTGACTTTAGGTTTGACCTCAGCAGATGGGCTCTGTCTGTAATGTACGCCGTTGAAAGTGTGAGATTTGGAGGCATGCTGAGGAAGAGCCATGATGATAAACTGCACCATTTCATCTAATGGGGAATTATTTCGTACAACAAATACTTGACATTTGTGGATATATTAACAGATCAAAAAGGTGTTGATAGGTAGTGTTATAGATCTTTGAACCGGTGATGATTTCAGGACACATTATGACATCACACATTGTAATTTCTGTGTAATCCAATCATCATTCACTATGCAAATGGATTAAAGGTTTGTGAAGTTAATATAATTAATAAATTCCATCATTATTTACTCACCCTCATGTCGTTCCAAACACATTTTTCTCTTTCTTTCGTAGAAGACAACAGATTTGAGGCAGAATGTTCTGGCAATGAAAGCAAACAGCGATGAAGGCTGTTGAGAAAATTGACAAAAAAACACTGTAAACTCTAACGCTCAAAATAATTAATTGATTTGAGTAGGACAAACTTAAACAAATTAATTCAGTTAAATTCACTTTTATGAGTATTTAGAACTTTCTTTTTCTTTCAACTTTACAGAACTGATATATTTTCAGTAAACTGAACTGTTTCATTGTTTTGAGTTTTATAAACTTATTTCTTTTAATTTAGATGAACTTAAGTTTAACTGAAACTGGGCTGGGATTCATTCTATCATTTCTATTTCCCAGCATGCTTTGCCCATGGCACTTGAAAGGGAGAGTATATGCTAAAATTAAGTGTTATATTATGTTTTTTTGTGCAAGATTATGTGCAAGATTTCTGCCAATTGTAAATAAAAATTAAATCTTAAAAAAATTAAGATATTTTTGTTGAAATCCGGAATCAGGAAGCTTCAGAGCATTATGAATCAGCGTGTCGAATCAACGGTTCGGAGCGCCAAAGTCATGTGATTTCAGCAGTTTGGCGGTTTGACACGCCTTCTGAATCATGATTCGATACGCTGATTCATTATGCTCCGAAGCTTCCTGAAGCAGTATTTTGAAATTAGCTTTTAGTTTTTTTTTTTTTTTTGGTGCACCAAAAATATTCTCGTCACTTTATAATATTAATATTGAACCACTGTACTCACATGAACTGATTTAAATATGTTTTTAATACCATTATGGATCTTGAGAGAGGAAATGTCATTGCTGGCTATGGAGGCCTCGCTGAGCCATCGGATTTCAACAAAAACATCTTAATTTGTGTTCCGAAGATTAATGAAGGTCTTACAGATGTAAAATGGCACGAGGGTGAGTAATTAATGACATAATTTTCATTTTTGGGTGAACTAAACCTTTAATTTTTAATTAACAGCCCAAAAATGATTGATTGATTGATTGATTGATTGATTGATTGATTGATTGATTGATTGATTGATTGATTGATTGATTGATTGATTGATTGATTGATTGATTGATTGAATGCAATTGATGATTTGACATGTAATTTTCACAAAAAATCTCATTTCTCAATTTTATTTCTTATTTTGGTACTTTTCAATACTGCTTCGATTTTCATTTTGTCATTTGAATATTTTTTTTAAATAATACCTACCATTCAATATAGTGTTGTGCTTATGTATAACAGCACGGCACAGATCACACTGCGGAAACTTCCTGAATATAATGATTTTTTTTTTTTTTATTCTGGGTTTTGTCTTTAAACTGCAGGTCAAATGAGTCTTGGCAACCTGCTACCACCTTTAATTAGCTTTCTTGGGAAAATCCTTCACAGTTGCAGCTTTGAGAGAGTCTCCTGTGTCTTACTTTCACCTGAGCATGGCTTCCCAAAGCTTCTTCCAAAATATAACAAAAAATGTCGCTTTACTTTTTTTTAGGTTTCATGTTTCATTTGCATGTATAGTGTGTGTTTGAGGCAGAAAGAAAGAGATTTTTTCCCATTTGAAAAGTTATTTCCATACCAAAGAGCTCTTCTGTTTGAGAACATAATGAAACATCACAGGAGGACAGCATGAATGCAGCAGCCAACTTGCAAATGAATTAAATCATCTAGAACCCTGCAGGCAAACCGGAGAGGAAGAGGCCCATGTCACTCTCTTCACAGCTGTACAATTCCATATCCTCTCCAATTAAGATGTCTGTCCCCATTGGATAAGAAAACCTGTTAACCAAATACAAATCAAAGCGATTAGTCACCACAATACATTTATTGTGTTGCAACATTGATTTCACATATTGTGACTGGCCTTCTGGAGGTTTCTATTCATTATGGTTGTTTATTTTTTATAATAAGCTAAAGTCAGAACTTATTCTTATGAATAAATCTTGATATTATAGCAAAATAAACAGACTGGAAATTGCACTGTCTCATTATCAACCACAAATTGACAAACTTTTGTGTACATAAAAAAGTATTTTCTTCCTTAGTATTCTTGTCTTGCTTTCCAGTACACATATCTAAAAATTCTTTAAACAAGATACATTTATTTAAGATGCAAAATTACTTAGTGGTAGATATACTTTATTGTTTTAAGCATAAATTAAGACAAAAATACTGAGGAAGAAAATCATTTGGTAAGTCATTAGTTAATTAATACATTATTCATTAAAATCAAATGTTGTATTTGTTAACAGTTAATGCGCTATGATTTTTTTTTACTAACATTAACAAAGATTAATAAATACTGTAACAAATGTATTGCTCATTGTTAGTTCATGTTACTTAATACATTAATTAATGTTAACAAAAGAAACTGTTGTTAAGTGTTACAAATCATTTTTGCAGTGGAAGCAATGGCAGAATGGATGATTTTCCAAATTATGATTAACAAATCAGAAAATTGCGCACAAGTCATGGACTAGTTCTTTTGGCATTTTTGAAGCTCTCAAATAATTCTAGCTGTTTGCTGAGAATACTTAATAATTATCTTCCATTTTCCTACAATTTATGTCATTTGTCATATTTTTATGGATTATTTGTGCCGTACTGCTGCATAGGAATGCTATTTTGTCCTTTTTGAAACTGAGCCAGACAATGTTTACTTCTTTGTTAATGGAATAATACACTAATTTCATCTATTTAACCCAACCCAACCCAATTTACCCTTAAACTAATTGCTGGAGGTTTGTCATTTTGTAAATGCATTGACACCATAGACCTAGACTCCCTGTGCTCTACTACCGGTCAGAACCCATTTTTTCATGGACTTTTCAATATTTTTTTTTTTCGTAATTGACCTTGATTGTTTAATATCCTTACAAATACCATACAAATTCATATATGTCATCTCTGGGAAAAATTTGGGATTAAACAGGTTAAATAAAATAAGCTGAAACTCAAATCTTTAGTTTTGAAGTTAATTGTCATTTGCACTCAATTTAATTATGTTAAATTAAATTAAATTTGTGAAATGTTAACTTGAACCATTTGTGTTTGGACTACATGAATCATTTCTGTTGCATTGAATGAAACTGGGCAATGGATTTCTAATTCCCAGCATGCTTTGCATAGGTTCGTTAGTGTTTAATGGGTTAGTTCACCAAAAAATGAAATTTCTGTCATTAATTACTCACCCTCATGTTGTTCCACACCCATAAGACCTTTGTTCATCTTCAGAACACAAATTTTTGATGAAATCTAAGAGGTATCTGACTCGTCCATAGACAGCAATTTAATCAACGCTTTCAAGGTCCAGAAAGATACTAAAGACATCATTAAAACAGTCCATGCGACTGCAGTGGTTCAACCTTAATTTTATGAAGTGACAAGAATACTTTTTGTGCGCAAAAACAAAACTTAAACTAAAACAAAAACGACTTTATTCAACAATCTCTTCTTGGAGGATCT
This sequence comes from Megalobrama amblycephala, assembly GCF_018812025.1. Taxonomy (NCBI): domain Eukaryota; kingdom Metazoa; phylum Chordata; class Actinopteri; order Cypriniformes; family Xenocyprididae; genus Megalobrama; species Megalobrama amblycephala. Next base: position 19,841,012 of record NC_063059.1, read on the forward strand.
CTTCTGATCATGTGAGCAGAATGACGTATGCGTGTGATGCTGACGCAGGAGCCGGCCAATAATGAGTCGCCATTCTGAAGTAGAACCTGGAAGCGCTGGACGTAAACAACATATGAGAATGACACAGGACAGAATTTTTGTTTCGTTATTTTTGTTTCGTTTTTGCGCACAAAAAGTATTCTGATCGCTTCGTAAAATTAAGGTTGAACCACTGCAGTCACGTCGACTGTTCGACCGCCGAAAGTCTTTAGGACCTTTCTGGACCTTGAAAGTGTCAGTTAAATTGCTGTCTGTGGACGAGTCATATACCTCTCGGATTTCATCAAAAATATCTTAATTTGTGTTTCGAAGACAAAAGAAGGTCTTACAGGTGTGGAACGACATGAATTAAGTCACATGGGTGAGTAATTAATGACAGAATATTAATTTTTGGGTGAACTAACCCTTTAAACTTTAATTTTGCTGGACATTTAAAAGAGTTTCTATGTTGACATTTTTGTGGTTACCACTGTGCTGAAGAGTAGAGCTTGTTGCAGTGGGTGGCAACATTAAACTATCATGCATGTTGCTTTACTCATTGAGCCATAGCTTTGTTGGCATCAATTTAGTGATAAGTAACTTCTTGTTTATTATATTCACATGCTATAGCTATAAAAAAGTTATGTATGAACATGTTACAGACTAGCTACTTATTGAATCTTGAAGTAAGATTAGTTGATTACAGCGCTGCTCTTCATACACAGATTAAACCATCTGTGTACGGCCTATTTTTCTGACACAAGAACTTAAATTAATTAGGTTTGTTCAACAAACTATTATTTGTTTAAATGGACTTGTTGTAGTCTTGTTATATGAACCTAACTTTAAAGTGTTAGTTCACCCAAAAATGAAAATTCTGTCATTAATTACTCACGCTTATGTTGTTCCAATCCTGTAAGACTTTCATTCATCTTCAGAACACAAATTAAGATATTTTTGATGAAATCCGAGAGCTTTCTGTCTCCTCCATATATAGACAGCAATTTAACCGACACTTTCAAAGTCCAGAAAGGTAAAACATATCACGTGACTGCAGTGGTTCAACCTTAATTTTATGAAGTGACGAGAATATTTTTTGTGCGCAAAAACAAAACAAAAATAATGACTTTATTCAATAATATCCTTTCTTCTGTGTCAGTCTCCTATGATTTTTTATGTCCAGCGCTTCCAGGTTCTACATCAGAACGAACGATTCATTATTGGCCGGCTCCTGCATCAGCATCACACGCATGCGTCGTGCTGCTCACGTGTTCAGCATTGGCCAATACTGAGCCGGCGTTCGGACGTAAACACGGAAGCCTTCACTGTGCTTACTGCGTCACCTGCGTAAGGATAATGACACAGAAGAGAAGATATTGTTGAATAAAGTTGTTATTTTTCTTTTGTTTTTGCGCACAAAAAATATTCTCGTCACTTCGTAAAATTAAGGTTGAACCACTGCAGTCACATGACTGTTTTAACTATGTCTTTAGTACCTTTCTGGACCTTGAAAGAGGTGGTTAAATTGCTGTCTACGGACGAGTCATTTACCTCTCAGATTTTATCAAAAATATCTTAATTTGTGTTCTGAAGATGAACAAAGGTCTTACGGGTGTGGAACGACATGAGGGTGAGTAATTAATGACAGAAATTACATTTTTGGGTGAATTAACCTTTAATTGTGTGGAAAAGTTTTCCTTAATTCAATTACGTTCAATGAACAAACTTTTTCTTTTTTCTTTTTTTGAGTAGACATTCATTTCTGTTGTACAGAAAAAAAAAACAGTTTGGATTTTCTGCTAACCATCACTTTTTTTTGTACTTTTTGTAAATGAAGTCATACAGGTCTGGAATGTCATGCGAGTAAGTAGATTTTAAATTCGAATTTTAATCTTTGAGTGAATTATTAATTGCACAGATGTTACAGTTTTGAATCTTCTTTGCTAAGGACTCAAATGTACTTTTAGTTTAAGTCTAGACTCACTGCAGCATTATGCAGCTGTCATCTGTCATGTGAAGGTCGGAAAACTTCACCATCGAGATCCATCTAAACTTTGGAAAAGATCTCAGTGCGGTTTGAACTACTGATGGATTTCAGATCAGTTGTTAGTTCATGTCTTTCCTCTTCAATCACCCAAACCACAAACGACCAGCTGCCCGAGGCTACGAATGACTCATCGCGAGCCGGCCTGCGTGAGAGTTCCTCTTGTCAGGTAGAGTCTTTTAATCCTTTGTCCCATGGCCCATCCTCTGCTCCCGTCGACTGAGGTTCAGAGGTTTGCTTGACACTGCGGAGTCTGCGTTTCCGATCACAAGAGCTGTACGAGAAAAAGAGAGACTGTAAGGGAAAAAAGTGGGTGGTGGGTGATGAAATCCATTATTTAATGAACACTTCAATGAGTGTGACATTATTTAATGTGCTTTTCAGAACATAGTAGTGTAGAATGAATCTGACTTAATGTCACAAGGACTAACTCAAGGTAAAGGTTATAATTCTAAATTTCAAAACACTGAACTAATACATATTTCAACACCACTGAATGTTCCAACAGCTCTGAAATTTAAAATTTAGTCAACTTTTTTAAGAGCCAGAAACATCATTTAATAATACATCTGTATAAATGAAACTAGATTCGCATTTCCTGAAAGAAATACCAATACCAAAGGAATACGGTTTTAAGGCTTTGGTTCTGTGTAAAGGAAATGCTGCTGTCAGATACATTTTGAATGCCGAACATTCTATCAAATGTAAGTCAGTTTAAATAATTACATATAACAATGAAAATTCTGTCATTATTCACTCAGCCTCAAGTCATTCCAAACCTGTATGCTTTTATTTTTCTCTGGGAGATTTAAAAAATTAAGTTAAAAAAAATGCCATTACATGGTGCTGGAATATGTTGAGCTCCAAAAAAGGTCGTAAAAGCATCATAAAAGTATAGCCCACTACATTTTTTAATTTTAGTTATAGAATGTTTAGAAAAAAAAAAAAAAAAAAAACAGGAATGTTTGAGGAATATCAAATGCAAAGACTGTAATGATTGTGTTTCTTTGAGCTTTTGTGCTTCCTTTCTATCCAGCTCTTGGCAGGCGTTCAACAGAACTCAAAACTGAGATAATTCACACATGAGGCATTTGCAAAGTGATAATTTGAATGAATTACAATCATTTAGATCAAGTCAATTCTCAACAAAAATCTCGAGAAACAAGAGGTGATGTGGTTTTAACACAACAGGTATCTGATTGTCTTGTTTTTAAGCACTATGCTATACTTAAAATTTATGTATTTTTGTATTTTAGCATGCACAGTTTGATCATTTGGAACCAATTTCTATTTTTATTCTAATTAGCATAAGATTCTCATTTGAATCAGTTCCGCGATATGGGTCAAATACAGAATGTTACCTCTGCGTGTCTTGAGTTATGCTGAGATCTGCATTAAATAAATTGAGGCCCTATTATTTTTCCAATTAGGTTTTAGGCAAACGTGATTAAAAGATAAGTGCGAAAACGCTGACGTTCCCCTCCAGTAGACTGGAGCGCATCACTCCGCCTGAGGCGAAACCTTTGAACAAACAACAAAGGTTTGAAATCTCTGAGACAAATAACATTCATTTGAATGGAAGGAATGATTTCCGACTTAAAATATCAAAATTAATGTTCATTTTGCCAGTAGAGCATGCTAGTTGTAAATAACTGCTAGTTTCAAATCTGCACAAATCTGGCAAGTTACAGTGACTGCTAATAATTTGTCTACATTTTTATATTTTCTGAAACAAACAAACTCAAAACTCACCGCCACGATCTAAAGATGTTCTGCGATGTTGCCAGGGCATTTGGCATTATGCGATCCTGGAGTCGGGATTTGGATATGTTCAGTGGAAACTTAAATCACTATGAGAAGAAATCAAATTTGGCCTGGAAAATATGATTTTGCCTTTTTAAATATACAAACAAAGATAAAACACACTATTTCAGTCTTTCTACTTCCAAATTTCACGTGTTATTTGACATTTTTTTTGTACTTATTTGTGAAATTTACTAGTTTCTGAGTGAAACTAAGTCTTCTAATTTCAAAATAGCCAATATTCAATTACACAAAAGGTTTTGTTTCACAGTGCGACATTTGTTTTTTTAAAACTTTTTGACAATTAAAACTTCTCTTAATTCATTAATTGCCCTCGCCTGGATTCCTGCACTGCAATACTTCAAGCGCAAAGTCGTTTAGTTTGTTCCTCGGTGTTTGTGGTCCCCGAACACGCTTTAATTGAAATTGTCCCCCATTGTTCACGCCGACAGTTTTGATTTACAGAGATAAGCGACTTTGCCTTGACCTTGGCGGGCTGTGACATGGGTCATGGGCTTAGGTGCTTTTGCAAGCATCCTCAATCAACTCGGACCGGCTCAGATTAAACCGCACCATTGGCCCACAAAGATTAGTTCTTTATTTGCTCCGTCGTCTCTTTCTTCTCTGTTGGCGGCATCCTGAGGAAGGGGGGAAGGAAACGTGTAAACAGTGCTTCAGTCAGCAGCTTGGCAGCCCCTTTAGTTCCAAATGACCAATGATATTGATTACATAACACTGCATGGTCCACTCCACTGCCCTTCTATTGTACGTGCTTATCAAACGAGGTGCACAAAGCAAATTCATTTACTGTTTACTGTCCCTGAGAGGGTGGAGTCCACATGTGGGAAAAATTTGGGGGACTTTTAATTAAATAAATAAAACTCTTTTGGATTTTGCTGCCCAGCTCAAAAACAAACAAAACAACTGCCAATTAATCCCCAAGAAACTAGGAATAAAAGTTTTTTTTTTTTTTCTTTTTTTTTTTTCTGACTAGATGAATGAGGTTTCATTCATACAATTTCCAGTGTCACATTGTTTATAATTTTACTCAAAAATTAAATCTTTGAGTATTTATTCACCCTTATGATGTTCTGGAACCCGTATCACCTTTTCTGTGGAAATCAATGCATTAGAATAATGTCCTTGCTGCTCTTTTCCATATAAAGTGAATAGGGACTCGGTCTGTCAAGGTCCTGAATGACAAAAAAGCACCATTAAAAGTCATAGGTTTGTAGGCTATATATTATAAGGTTATACTAAACTTGATTTGTACTCAAGGGCCACCGGTTTTCAAACAACATGAGAGAAGTAAATGATGAGAGAGTTTTAAATAGCCCATATTATTCTAATTTACATGTTCATAATTTTGTTTAAGTGGGTCTACTAGAATGTTTACATGATTTAATGTTAAAAACAACTATTTTTCTTATAATTTGCATTGTTACAGCCCCAGTTTTCACCCTCTGTCTGAATGCTTTGATTTAGTTTCAGGTTTCTTTAATACCTGCCTTCAGAATGCGCAGTCTGCTCTGATTGGTCAGCCGGCCCAGGTATTTTTTTATTGATCTACTTCATAGAGCATGTGTCAGAAATGTGACGCTGGGGCGTTGGCGTCAACGCTTGACGGAGGGTGTGTCTGACGTGACCTTCATAGTGACAGCAGCCAATCACATTACTTTCCGGTGTTGTATGAACGCAATTGGCTTAGCGACTGCTCTAGGGTATTTACATAAGACGAAATCTTGATTGGCTTGACACCTGTGTTGGTGCTTGAAAAGTTGAGAAACTTTTCAACTTCTGCTGCGAAGCAACGTGAGTGAAGCGACAGAACCCATAATTCAGTTCGGTATCGCGTGATGTCACCCATTTAATGTAGGCTAAATGAGAAGCGCTAACGCCGACACCCTGTGTGAATGCAGCGTAACAGCCCTTGCTATAATCTGGCAGGGTATCAGCTCTGGAGGCTGCCTTTAAGACAAGTCATTTCACTCGGCGGCCATCTTTGAAACGCCTCTCGGGCATTCAAGTGCAGCTTCCTATCTCTTTGAATGGGGAAACATCAAATTCTCCAAAGCTGTTTGCCAAGCTTTCGATTAAATTTCATATTTGAAATCACCAATGAAATCTGACAACAATTGTCTCATAAAGTTTGTTTCTAAATGCTCGAATCATGACAAATTATGAAACTGGTATTTTTCAGGCTGGATCAAGCTAATGCGCATGCGCAGTCCTAAATACTCGTCTCTTGTGCCTCATTTTGGAGCCGCGCGTCTGACTGTTTCTATTGGAACCGGAGCTTCTAACGACTGCTGCAGTGACGTGATGACTTTAACAATCAGCGATTGGCTCTTAGAAGGTGGGACTTATTCCGCCATATTGCGCGTTGCACTTTCTCCCATTCAAAAAAATACGAGTGACGTGTCTTGTGTTATTCTATAGTCTTTGCGGAGGCTTCCTGAGGTGCTGTAAACACTACTGTAACTGTGCTAACTATGACGTCAGTTTTTTATGGAAGCTTGTTTCTGCCACAGAATATACCATTTTAAAAGATAATTGCGACTTTTTATCTCACAATTCTCACATTTTTCTCACAATTGCAAGTTTACATCTCGCAATTCTGATTTTGTTTTTCAGAATTGCGAGATATAAACTTGCAATTGTGAGAATTAAAGTCAGAATTGCGAGTTATAAACTTACAATTGCAAATAGGCCCAGTTTTACAGACAGGGCTTAGATTAAACCAGGATTATATAGGCTTTCAATTCAATTAGGGTATTTAAGTATCTTTTATAAAAGTACCCTAGAAAAAAAATATTACTGGTTGTGCATCTTGAGACAAAACAATGGCTCTGACATATTTTAAAGGCCCCTTTCTTCATGATCCCATGTTTCAAACTTTAGTTAGTGTGTAATGTTGTTGTTAGGGTATAAATAAAATCTGTAAAATTTTAAAGCTCAAAGTTCAATGCCAAGCGAGATATTTTATTTAACAGAAGTCGCCTACATCGAACGGCCAGTTTGGACTACATCCCTCTACTTCCTTCTTTAATGACGTCACTAAAACAGTTTTTTGACTAACCTCCGCCCACAGGAGTACACAAGAGTTGCGTTTGTAGAGTGTGTTTGTCGCCATGTCGTCGAAACGCTGTTATTTTCATCCCGCAGTCCAATCACCGGGTCTGATTCCGGCTCAAATTGATAGGGTAAAATTAAAGACATGTTTACAATAACACTGAGCGCGTACATCTCCACGTTATGGTAAGAGGCGTGACCTTTCCGGGCAAGGTTCGCTAAGCTGCTGTCGAATTACAACACAGGAACCGCTGGCACAATCAGAACTCGTTACGTATTTCTGAAGGAGGGACTTCATAAAACAAGGAAGTCATCAGCCCGACAGCGGAAACAGCGGTATACAGATAAGTAAATTATGTGAAAAAATACTGTGTTTTTTTACACGCGAAACATGAACACATGCTATATAGCACACTATAAACACAATCAAAGCTTCAAAAAAATACGAAAAACGGGACCTTTAAGATATGTCAGTGCAAGTTACTTTCAGTTAAAACAACTCAAACATGCATTTTAGTCTAGGATTATCTTAAACCTTGTCTGTGAAACCGGGAGATTAACGCACAATTCAGACTTTTTCCCTGCAATTGTCACTTTTTTTCTCGCAGTTGCGTTTATATCTCTAAATTGCGAGTTATAAAGTCAGAATTACGAGTTATAAACTCACAGTTGTGGGATATAAACTGACGCAATTCTGACTTTTTTCTCACGGTTGCGTTTATCTCGCTATTCTGACTTCTTTTCTCAGAATTGTGAGATATAAACTCTAAATTGCAACTTAAAGTCAGAATTGTGCGATATAAACTCACAATTGCGAGTTATAAAGTCAGAATTACGAGTTATAAACTCACAGTTGTGGGATATAAACTGACGCAATTCTGACTTTTTTCTCGCGGTTGCGTTTATCTCGCTATTCTGACTTCTTTTCTCAGAATTGTGAGATATAAACTCTAAATTGCAACTTAAAGTCAGAATTGTGAGATATAAACTTTCAATTGCGAGTTATAAAGTCAGAATTGTGAGTGATTACTGACTTTATTCCCAATCTTTTTTATTGGATTTTTGGGCCAGTACAGAATAGGACATCATAGAAACAGTAAACAATAAGATGTTGTCCATTATTAACCCCTTACATGATCCCCCTCCCCAAAATCGATGTCAAAAATAAATAATAAAATAATAAAAAAGAAATGAGTAAACATGAAAAATTATACACACATATATATGCATATATATAATTATACATATATACATATATGTACATACATACATACATACATACATACATACATATACATATATACATACACATACACAAAAAAAATTAAATTAAAATAAATAAATAAATAAATAAATAAATAAATAAATAAATACATTTCTTAAGGTTCCTTCTAAAAAGATCCTTCTGATGAATGAAAATTATGTATCACTGCTAGTTACAGCTGTGCAAGGTAAACCCTTAATGTAATTTAAGAAGGGATCCCAGATCTTGTGAAAAGTTTTAAGTGAACCAGAGAGTGAGCATCTTAACTTTTCAAGCCCAATGCAATAGAAAATGTCCTGTATCCACCATATGCTGGAGGGGAAACATGCTTCCACTTAAGTAGGATAGCCCGTCTGGCCAAGATTGTAGTAAAAGCAATAACTTTACGATCTCGGGCCACCAAATCAGGCCTAGGGGAGACCCCAAAAAGGGCTATGAATGGGTCAGGGTCAATATTAGTGTTGAGAGCTTTTTTAAGTGTCTCAAATACATTGGTCCAAAAGGTTACCAGCTGTGGACACGTCCAAAACATATGCAGATGGTTGGCAGGTGACTGCTTGCAACGGTTGCAGGCAGCACTCTTGTCTGGGAAGATTTTTGCCAGTTTGGCATTGGTTAAGTGAGTTCTGAATAGTATTTTGCATTGCATTAAGCCATGCCTGGCACATAAAGAAGAAGAGTGTACCTGGTTCAAGATGTTATGCCATCGATCCTCTGTAATAATAATGCCAAGGTCTTGCTCCCAGGTATCTTTAAGAGTGTCATTAAGCAATACTGACTTTATAACACGCAATTGCAAGTTTATATCACAGAATAGTGAGACATAAATTCACAATTAACTTTTTTATTTTTTATTCAATGCCGGAAACAAGCTTCCACAGTTTTGCCCTATCAGAGATGTGATTTTATAACTGTGTAATTTCTCCACATCACTGCATCGAACTGCACGGTTCAGGAAGCAGTCATTAGAAAAAATGGTGAGAGCACAACAAAAGGTTGTGTTCTCAAAACAAAACCACTGATTCTTCATTTCCTCTGCCTTTAGAAGTCCATGTAATGATGTTTTCCCCTCACAGTAAAAAAAAAAAAAAAAAAAAAAAAAAAACGAAAAGAAACTTTTCCTGGCTTTACAATTACATTTGTTTGATGGCAAGCCTAAGTAATCAGCAGGCGGGCATTATGTGTTACATGGTGATATGTAGCTACGCTATGGAAATAACGGCAGGACTACAAACAAGGCATTTAATGCAGGTGTTTTCTGTTGAAGAGATTCACTCTCTTTGACTTTATGCTTCGTATCTTTGTAAATTGTTTAGATGCACAAACGGCTATATTTTACACACAGAAGGAAAGGTAAAATCATAAAAAAGCATAATAGGTCCCCTTTAATTTTTTGGTTAACCATCCCTTTAAGCAGTTACCGCACTGGTCACGTGTCACATGTATTCGTTCACTTCTATCATTAGAGTGTCACTGAAGTGTGAAGTGAGTTTATTTCACATTAACTGTGTTCATTCTAGTGACCTTGCTTACTGTAATTGATATTAATTGCCTGTCACACATCTTGTTCTGTACACATACTTGGACCGAATCTTTGCTCTCCTGCTTTCAAGCTGCATAACATAATGAATTATTGAGAAGTCATATATTCCTCATGCCTGGTGAAGAGAAAATTGATTGTGCAGGATAAAGCTGTCAAGCTGCTTATACCGGCCTGTAGCTGCTTTACTGTAGCGTTTCAATCCAAATAATCGAATGATTCACAGCGGCTATTGATCCAACGAATGAAGTTATGAATAGAATTAAAAGTGTTGGGCATGAAATGGACATTTGGAATTTGGCAAGAATTTGGCAAGAAAGTATGAGGGATTTATGTTTTTTTTGTATAAAAAAAGATCAAGATATCAGCTCTGCAAATGACTTCTCATCAATAATCAGGATCTTAACAATATGCATAAAATAAATATTAATAATCAATTGTAATAAATAAAAAAAGATAAATAAATTTACTTTTATCCAAAGTGACATTGCATTCATGTGTCTCATCAGTGTGGCTCACACGAATACAAAACACTTTATTTTGGTGGCATTGGTCAACTTACTGACACAATGGCTGTGTCCGAAGTCTTGAAAATGCTAGCTGCACACGCAATAGTTGCTCAAAGTGCGACCATTTTACGGCTCTGTGGTGCAATGGATAGCACATTGAACTTCTAGGATGCGAATGGAGGTATTCCAAGGTTGTGGGTTTGAGACCCACCAGAGTCGTGAATGGTCTCTTTTACTCAGGAGACTTTGTGAGTCAGACAAATGCTTAAAATATCAGATCAGCTGAAAGCATAGCAAAAATTGCTTTCCATTTCTCCTAGCTGAGACAGCATTTAGATGGATTGTAACTGGAGGTTACAGAAACATTTGAGACACAAGTATTGAGAGTTTAGGTCCAAAAGGAGATGATTTCAGATATTCCCTCATCCTTCAACATGTTTTGGAAATAATCACGTTTTGGAAATAATCCCGTAACCTCTAAGGGACCTCTTTCAAGATGTAATCAGCTATTTTCCTGACGGGTTACCTCTTTTAGACTTTGCCCAGCAATGCATATCTGCACCAAATTGGAAATCTAAGAAACCCCTCAAAGTGTGGCTCTGTGGTGCAATGGATAGCGCGTTGGACTTCTAGGTTGCAAAAGGAGGTATTCAAAGGTTGTGGGTTCGAGTCCCACCAGAGTCGTGGTTAGCCTCTTTTAGTAGGAGTGCATCAAGGCATGTCTGAATTCAATGCTTCACTTCCTGTCTCCTCAGATACCTTCATCTGATACATTTTTGAAAGCAGCATAGATGTATCCTTCACTGCCTTTGATATCCCACAATCCTGTGCTTTCCATTCTGTGACAGTGGAGAAAGGAAGATGGCATCTGGAAGTTGTGGTTGGTGGTCAGTTTGTGTGTAAATGTACATTTTTGACCAACGTTTATCACTTTTTATTTCATTTTTAGTGAGAAATTACTATTGTAGTAATTAAATATGTGTTTAGTTCTCACTAAAGCTCTCTCTATTTAACTGTAGATCATTAAACAGTTACTCTGCAGCAGAAGTCTGTCCGGAATCAGTTTTGTAATTGTGCTCCAACGCTGCCTGCAAAGTCAACAAGTCAGTTTTCGGACGGTGGCATTAACTAGGTTTTGAAGCACGAATTTAGTGTTTTGGATGAGTTACTACATTTTGCAGACATGCAATAGAGTTCTCTAGAGCAGTGTTTCCCAACCCTGTTCCTGGAGGAACACTAACAGTACACATTTTCCAAATCTTCCTAATCAAACACACCTGATTCAACTCATCAGTTCGTTAGTAGAAACTCCAAGATCAGAAATATATGGTTCAGATAAGGGAGACATTCAAAATGTGTACTGTTGGTGTGCCTCCAGGAACAGGGTTGGGAAACACCGCTCTAGAGAATGTTAACTTATTCCCCACCATTGATGGAATTTTCAGGCAATCCATGTTCTTACTGTTATACTGTAGGGGGCGCTATTATGAATCTTCTAAAAGAGTAGAGAATCTCTGGATCCAAAAACAAGTGTCGAAGAGGACAGAAGCATCAAAGCCACTAGATGACAAGCCTGCAACCATTAGCCAAAAAAGCGTAACAGCTAATGCTAATGCTAATGCTAATGCTAATGCGGTGGCTGCCAGTAGGAAAGGAGACCAGAGGCTGTTTTTTTTGTTTTTTGTGAAAGGTTGTCAATGGAGAAGAGGCTTCACTACACCGAATAAACCACTTTTGTGAGGGAACAGCTAATCATTTAATGAATCAACTGCCTGTCTGCTAATCTTAAACATGTTTTATGCTAAACAATGTGTCTGTTGGGAACAATATGTAGATTTTACTATGATAAAAAGATTCTTTTATAAGGGAATGTCGCAACAGGTAGGACTCATTTACGGCATTGCTATAGTATTTAATAGTAATACTGAGTGATATTGTATGTTGTATAAAGAATTCTTTGGCTTTCAGGTTTTACCAGTTATAAGACTTGAATGGTAATGACTATTATACTGCATGTATGCACATGACGCTGATATGCATTTTAATGAATAAAGAGAAACTGAATAATTTAATTATTGTATTATATTGTATCTTGTTTAATGAAAATTAAAAATTAAGTATTCTTTCTATCGCTGCCAGGTTATTCGTGTGGTGTTGTAATGATTTAGGACACTGCTGTGTAAAACAATGCATATAATTAATGAATTAAATATGTATTAAATTACAATTAATTTTTTAGGGTACGCTTAAATGTGGTGTAGCCTAAAGCGCCCTTCAGTGAACTTTGCAGCTAATAAAGACATTTGCACTCTTTTTTTCACTCAGTAAAGCACATTCCACAAACTATGCAGTCCTACTGTACCTTTACTAGTGATATAACATCAAATAACATTTATTCACAAGACCAGTGCGCTAATCCACAAGAAACCGATTAACATAAACTGTAACTAACTCAGTCATAAAACTTTGAACGGCAGGCACTAACATCACTGCCATTACATGATAGGCTGAGAGGTGCCACACGTGATCCAAGTTAGCCGTTACACTTTCTCCAGTGGTAAGAGATACAGACTCTCTCATCTCCCTTTAATAATCCAATCTCTGGAAGCATTGTTTATGCACATTGTTGTCTTGAAGAAAAAAAAACACTATTTTCTCAGCTTTTTGTTCAAAATGATGCTTTTTAATGAAGCTTACCCACATTCAAGTGTTCATAAAAAAGAATGCACAAAGCTAGAATAAAATGTTGTTGTTTAAAAGCAGAGTATCTGTTCTTACTCCGTTAGTTCATTCTGGGGGCCATGAAAGTTTTTTGTGAAAATGATCAAAAATGCTAGTAGTGGCTGGCAACTTTTTTAAAAAAATGTCTGGCAGAGAAAGAGTTAAAGGTGCCCTAGATTCAAAATTTGAATTTACCTCGGCATAGTTGAATAACAAGAGTTCAGTACATGGAAAAGACATACATTGAGTTTCAAACTCCATTGCTTTCTCTTTCTTATGTAAATCTCATTTGTTTAAAAGACTTCCGGAAAACACGCGGATCTCAACATAACACCGACTGTTACGTAACAGTCGGGGTGTACGCCCCAATATTTGCATATGCCAGCCCATGTTCCCAACATTATGAAAGGCATTAGACAAGGGCAGCCAGTAACATCTGGATCTGCACAGCTGAATCAACAGACTAGGTAAGCAAGAACAACAGCGAAAATGGCAGATGGAGCAATAATAACTGACTTGATTCATGATAGCATGATATTTTTTGTGATATTTGTAAATTGTCTTTCTAAATGTTTTGTTAGCATGTTGCTAATGTACTGTTAAATGAGGTTAAAGTTACCATCGTTTCTTACTGAATTCACGGAGACAAGAGTCGTCGCTATTTTAATTTTTAAACACTTGTATAATTCATAAACACAACTTCATTCTTTATAAATCTCTCCAACAGTGTAGCATTAGCCATTAGCCACGGAGCATAGCCTCAAATTCATTCAGAATCAAATATAAAAATCAAAATAAATACTTTACTCACATAATTCGAAGCATGCATACAGCATGCATGACGAACATCTTGTAAAGATACATTTGAGGGTTATATTAGCTGTGTGAACTTTGTAAATGTGCTGTAATATAATCGAGAGCTCGTGTGGCAGGGAGCACGCGAATTAAAGGGGCGGCGCGCTGAAAAAATCAGTGCATAGTTAATGATGCCCCAAAATAGGCAGTTAAAAAAATTAATTTAAAAAAATCTATGGGGTATTTTGAGCTGAAACTTCACAACACATTCAGGAGACACCTTAGACTTATATTACATCTTGTGAAAAAGCATTCTTGGGCACCTTTAAAGGGTTAGTTAATACATTTTGGTCCAAAAATAACAAAAACTATGACTTTATTCAGCATTGTCTTCTCTTCCGGGTCTGTTGTCAATCCGCGTTCACGACTCCGCAGTGACGCTGCTGACGTGTTATCTAGTGCACTCGAGTTTCATTTAGTCTGAGGGAGACGCACGCTGTAAACAAAACAACCTTCGCAAACATGTCTAAGGATTTCGACACAGAGGAAGACTTGTATTTTTTTGCTCAGCCATATTTATTTGAACCCGAATACACGGAAGAAAAACTAAGAGCGATGGAAGAAGCTCCTACACAGCAGCAACCGCTGTCACAAGCAGCGTCACTGCGGAGTCGTGAACGCGGATTGACAACAGACCCGGAAGAGAAGACAATACTGAATAAAGTCGTAGTTTTTGTTATTTTTGGACCAAAATGTATTTTCAATGCTTCAAAAAATTCCAACTAACCCACTGATGTCACATTGACTACTTTTATGATGTTTTTATTACCTTTCTGGACATGGACAGTATACCGTACATACATTTTCAATGGAGGGACAGAAAGCTCCCGGACTAAATCTAAAATATCTTAAACTGTGTTCCGAAGATGAACGGAGGTCTTACGGGTTTGGAACGACATGAGGGTGAGTCATTAATGACATCGTTTTCATTTTTGGGTGAACTAACCCTTTAAAAGTTTAAAATAGCAAATGACTGATACTGTTTATTTGTTGCCTAAGGTATTGTTTTGTTTTTTTATCCTTACCAAAGAACCAGAGGCAGAAATGTTGGTATCAATCCAACCCAACTTTACACTGCTTTGGCAAATGTGATCCGAGTCGATAGTCAAGCGAACAGCTCACACAACTGTAGGACAGTAGACCTGAGAGAAAAAGAGAATTAAAGGACTCTAGACGAGCCAGAATTTAGCAGAATCTTGGAAGTGGAAGTCTTTGAAGACTTCCACCCTAATCCCGTCTGCACCCGTGCCGCCCCCTCCACAGCTTTAATTTCTGAAGTCTAAGCCCTTCTCCTGCTGGAAGCAGACAGAGGGTCAATGCAGAGAGCCTCGTGTTGTAAGGATTGAAACTGAACAGATCACATTGTAGCCTTTTCCTGAATGCGACATTAATCCAGTATGGATAGTAAGAGGATAGAGAACTATTGTTGGGGAATTGTGTAGGGTGAATTCATGTCTGAGGCTGAATGCTTGCATTTTTATAATAATGGGCTACGCTTAGCATTGTTTGGGTGCTCAATGGTCGATTATTTGCAGCTGTAAGTGGGTTGTCAATATCCTCAGGGTAATATCAAAAGCCAACTCATATAACATACAGGCTCAGACTAATCCAGGATTTAAAAGAATTTAGCATCAGCAGCGCTGCACTCAGTTTAATTTTTCAGGCAGAAGATCATAATCAATAACTAATCAATGAAAAACTGTAATGTTTCACATCACGGCTGATCACCCAACGGTGAAATGAGGAACGGTTCACTGAGGATTTTCTCTGCACTCTCAAAGATCTATAAAAACAGATAATATAGTTCATGTTTGTTCTGGCATTGTGTAAGAAGAATGACTGTGGTCGTACTTCTTAAATGGACGCCGCTTTTGATTTACACGGCAACAATAAGAAGCTCTCAAAAGATAGATGGGCACGACATGTGAAAAATGGTGGGTGATTTGTGCTTGAGGGCCATTCTTTCTTTAAGAGTAAAAAATGAAAGAGATAAATGTCTTGAGATGTGAATCTGAGCAAAACTGCTCATTTGCTTTTAAAACAAAGACAAATTCATGAGACTGCTTGTCAATACGTGGGATACACTATTGGGCAAAGGTCAAAGCAAGGGAGGGGTTATATCAATGATCATTAGCATACAAGCAGAAGGTTGGTCATGTGATGCAAATTCCATTGCCCATTGGTCTTGGAAGGCTTGGAAATTACACAAAAAGGAACTGGGGGCATGGGAATATTTAGTTGCATGCAAAAAAAAGAGATGAAAAGAGTCACTGTAGTGAGGTTTCAAACAAAGTATAATGCAGCTGAACTAATAAATCATATAATGAATACACATCTGAAATCATTAAGATTTTTTTTTTTTTTTTACAAGAAACTACTACTTTTATTCAGCAAGGATGCATTAAATTGCTCAAAAGTGACATTTATAATGTTACAAAAGATTTCTATTTCATATAAATTCTGAACTTTCTATTCTAATCCTCAATAAAATGTATCTCTGTTTCCACAAAAATGTATATAAAGTATATATTAAGCAGATATGAACTATTTTTAATAATCATAAAAATGTTTCTTGAGCAGCAAATTATCATATCAGAATGATTTCTGAAGGATCATGTGACTGGAGTAATGATGCTGAAAACTCAGCTTTGACATTGCTGGAACAAATGACATTTTCAGATATCTTAAAATAGAAAACAGTTATTTTAAATTGTAATAAAATTTCACAATATTACTGTTTTTACTGAATGTTTGATTAAAAAAGCAGTCTTGGTGATCATAAGAGACTTTCAAAAAAATCCTACCGACCCCAAACTTCTGAACGGTAGTGTAATGAAATCAGACCAAGAAAGTCTTTCAGTGTATATTTGGAAAATACACCGTACAATGTGTTTAACGTGACACCAATGAGCAATTTAGATTAGATTTATCGTGACTAAAGCTTTGTTCTAAAATCTAGTAATCTACCCACCTATTTTAAGGCATCACATGACACAAAAATCACAGGATACCAGTTTTTTTTTGGGCCAGATTGACAAAGAACATTTCAGCATGCATTGCTACAAACCCTGTGGAAACAAATGGTGGTGTCATGAGAAAAGCATCATAAATAGATTTAATTTTCACTGTTCATTCAATACAGAAATTAAATTCAATATAGAAAATACTAATTAAAAAAGTAATATTATGTAATAATATTATATGAAACTGAACTCACTAATGAAAATGGTTACACTTTATTTCACAGTGCTGTAGTGAGAGTGTAATTACTCAAAAAAGTACTGAGTAATTAACTACGTGCACTTACTATAGAGTTATTGTTAGGGTTTGGTTTAGGGTTAGTTATTTGTAATTATGCATAATTTACTGTTATTACTATAGTAAGTACGTGCAGTAATGTGTAACTACGGCACTGTAAAATAAAGTGTTACCAACAAAATAAAATACAACATGTTATGCATTATCTGTATTATTTGCATTGTTAGCTTAGCAAATTGCTACCATTAAACTCTATTGGGATCATAGATCACTCAAAACAAACACTAAAGACAAGCAGGCTCATATTCTACTTCAAAAAGACTTGATAGAAACCATCTGAAACCATATAGAAACCATGTATATTTATATATAAGTAAATTACAAGTTGATCACAATTGCACAATGAATAAAGTTGAAAGGCAGCCGTGCTTGTTGTGTAGATTGCTATAATGTTGTGTGGCAAAACACTGGCCCACCCAGAAACGTGAATGGGATCAAAAAACAGCAAATGTGCCGAAATCCTCTTACAAATCATTGAGTGGTTTGACGTCCTCTGCTCGATATATCATTCTCGGTGACACAGTCTGCCCTGCATCAGTCTGACCTTTTGAAAAACCAGCTGTTCCTTTTCGCAAAATGTGACCAAAGGGGCGGCTTTGCCAGACACCAATTGATTAGACGAGCATTAATCAAACAGAAGGATTATCCCCTTCCATTTCTATAGTAAACCAATTATAGCTCTCATCGCTGAGGAAGGTTAACTGGCTGGATGGGCAATCCGTTTAAACAGCTGACGCTTGAGATGTGGGAGAAGGTGAGCAATGGCAATGTGCGAGATGGACTTGTGGGGGAGACAAGCACGAAAGGACACAATTGACCATTAAAGTTAATTGAGAAAATGGCCTTAAAAGGGGCATAAGATTCAAGGATGCATGGCAACCACCATGCTCGCCCTGAAAATGGCGCTGATGTTGTTGTGCTGGACTGGGGGAGGCCAGATTGAAGCCTCGCTCTCTCGTTAATGAATTTCATGGGTTTAATGATGATAGCCACTTCTTAAAACTTAATGATCCTTTGCATTTTCAGCACAGCTAAACTGACCTTGTTTAGGGCAACATTGAGCCATCACACCAGACGCTATAAAATTTTATCTGGTTCAATAAGCCATAAATCCTTAATTTGGGGGGAGAGGTTCATTGCAGCCTAATAGTCTTTTTATTAATATCAATACACGATTATTTCCTAGTCATTGCAGTCACATCTGGGTAATGAATGGAGTCATGAATGGTATTTAATGTGGAAGTGTCATGGAATTTCCATAGCTGAGTGCTGCATTGCCATTGAGATGCATTGCTCTTAATTATAAACCAGCACTTGGATATCATCAAAATGCACCCACTGTACTTTCTTCAGGTCGGCATCTGTAGCAATTCTGGCTCATTCGCTGCCCAAGATGAGATAAGACAAAAAATAGAAAAAACTTGCTGGCGGTAATTCTTAATGTAAGGGAACCAGATTTAAAAGACCATCCCAAAATGTGATGTTTCTAATGAACAGAATTAAACCTCAACTGAAGTTGTCAGTGAGAAACATGTATTTTCATTGTAAAAGAGCAACTCTGACATTTGCATAGTAAGTTTTGATGTTCTATGGGGGGAAAAAGTCATACAAGTTTCAAGTGAATAAACAATGACAGAATATTAGTTTTTAAAGGCAAATGATCTGTTTTTCTTATACAATAGCAATTGTCAAAAGACAAATTTTTTTTGGGAGATGCATTTATAATCCGATGTTTCTGACTTCCAGGCATTAAATTAGACACTAAATTGTATCATGTCTGTCATTCAAGTTCACATTGTCTTTGGAGAGCATAACTGTTCCTTTCAGGCATCTTTGATGTGGAAATTTACAAACTTAATGCTTTGAATGAGAACAGGGAATATACTTTGTAAAACTCACTAGTTAGCGTCTCTCCACAACATATCTTTTGCATGATTGATCATATTCCACTGCAGAGTTTATCATCTATTCATATGGGCCAAAACAACATGAATTAATAACAAATAAATAAAAATAACTTTATCCCGCATAGTACACTACAAAACTAAAAATATGGACAGCTCCTTCTAACAAACCACTGAAGACAAATCTTAACACTACACCATACAATGACATCCTAAAGAATAGTGTGCATCCAACTCTGTATGGGGAGGGAAAGTATTTACTGAGTCTGGTGTAGAAGTAATTTACTGGCCTGTACAAAACTCTGTCCTGAAAATGTATTGCTGAGCCAAGCTTGGTGATCCTCTAGTGTCTGAATGGGAGCAAATCCCTATGTTCATGTTCCAACATCTAGTGGAAAGCTTTCCTAGAAGAGAGAAAGCTATTGAGAGTTGCACATGGTTTTGCAATTAACTGTCCAACAAGCAAATATGGGTGTGGTGTTTGGCTATCTACGTGTACCGTGTACAGCCTATCCATCTGGTTTGTGTGGCATTCAGAATTGAGAATACCTTTTAAATTCCAATTCAGTTCCTGAATTTGAATTCAATTTGAATCAAGACAGCAAACAGGATGAAGAATTGCAATTTGAGTTTAAATGTAAGAAAGTAGAATTCAAATGAATTGAAATTCTAAGAAATTCCGGAGGGAGGGATAGGATGGATGGATGGATGGGATGGGAGGGAGGGAGGGATGGATGGAGGGAGGGAGGGAGGGAAAGATGGATGGATGGATGGATGGATGGATGGATGGATGGATGGATGGATGGATGGATGGATGGATGGATGGATGGATGTGTTATTTGTTTTTACTGGTTGTTATCGGGGAATAACATACCGCTGGAATCAAGTATTCCACAAAGCCGTGTAATAATGTTTAATATTGTGTTATGTTAATGTGTATGTTATGTTACAGGGGTTCTGTCATGTTCGTTTTGTAGGGTACCATTGTGGTGAAGAGTAGAGCCTGTGGTTAGGTTTAGGATGACCACATATGTATGTTGTTTGATTATATACATGCAAGTACAAACCCGATTCCAAAAAAGTTGGGACAATGTACAATTGTGAATAAAAAAGGAATGCAATAATTTACAAATCTCATCAAACTTATATTTTATTCACAATATAATATAGATAACATATCAAATGTTGAAAGTGAGACATTTTGAAATGTCATGCCAAATATTGGCTTATTTTGGATTTCATGAGAGCTACACATTCCAAAAAAGTTGGGACAGGTAGGAATAAGAGGCCGGAAAAGTTAAATGTACATATAAGGAACAGCTGGAGGACCAATTTGCAACTTATTAGGTCAATTGGCAACATGATTGGGTACAAAAAGAGCCTCTCAGAGTGGCAGTGTCTCTCAGAAGTCAAGATGGGCAGAGGATCACCAATTCCCCCAATGCTGCAGCAAAAAATAGTGGAGCAATATCAGAAAGGAGTTTCTCAGAGAAAAATTGCAAAGAGTTTGAAGTTATCATCATCTACAGTGCATAATATCATTCCAAAGATTCAGAGAATCTGGAACAATCTCTGTGCGTAAGGCCGGAAAACCATACTGGATGCCCGTGATCTTCGGGCCATTAGACGGCACTGCATCACATACAGGAATGCTACTGTAATGGAAATCACAACATGGGCTCAGGAATACTTCCAGAAAACATTGTCGGTGAACACAATCCACGGTGCCATTCGCCGTTGCCGGCTAAACCTCTATAGGTCAAAAAAGAAGCCATATCTAAACATGATCCAGAAGCGCAGGCGTTTTCTCTGGGCCAAGGCTCATTTAAAATGGACTGTGGCAAAGTGGAAAACTGTTCTGTGGTCAGACGAATCAAAATTTGAAGTTCTTTTTGGAAAACTAGGATGCCATGTCATCCGGACTAAAGAGGACAAGGACAACCCAAGTTGTTATCAGCGCTCAGTTCAGAAGCCTGCATCTCTGATGGTATGGGGTTGCATGAGTGCGTGTAGCATGGGCAGCTCACACATCTGGAAAGGCACCATCAATGCTGAAATGTATATCCAAGTTCTAGAACAACATATGCTCCCATCCAGATGTCATCTCTTTCAGGGAAGACCTTGCATTTTCCAACATGACAATGCCAGACCACATACTGCATCAATTACAACATCATGGCTGCATAGAAGAAGGATCCGGGTACTGAAATGGCCAGCCTGCAGTCCAGATCTTTCACCCATAGAAAACATTTGGCGCATCATAAAGAGGAAGATGCGACAAAGAAGACCTAAGACAGTTGAGCAACTAGAAGCCTGTATTAGACAAGAATGGGACAACATTCCTATTCCTAAACTTGAGCAGCTTGTCTCCTCAGTCCCCAGACGTTTGCACACTGTTATAAAAAGAAGAGGGAATGCCACACAGTGGTAAACATGGCCTTGTCCCAACTTTTTTGAGATGTGTTGATGCCATGAAATTTATTTTTCCCTTAAAATGATACATTTTCTCAGTTTAAACATTTGATATGTCATCTATGTTGTATTCTGAAATAAAATATTGAAATTTTAAACTTTCACATCATTGCATTCTGTTTTTATTCACAATTTGTACAGTGTCCCAACTTTTTTGGAATCGGGTTTGTATATAATGACAGTCTCTTTGATAGTTAAAATATCATGTGTTATTTGCTATCTAACATTTAACCAAGATCTGAATGTGATGTTCATGTAAATGAATGTATGTAATTGTGCACCACATTGGCCTTGCTCCGCTTCCACAGCTCTCGGCCTCACCCCACTTGTCACATAAAATATTTAAGTTGTACTAACTTTAAAAAAATTAGTCAGTTTACTTAAATATTTAGAGGTAATAATTTCCACAAATGTTTTGAGTATTCTGAACTTATTGAGTTTTACAGTGACAACCAGATAGATCGATCATAAATTAAAAGAGAGATGGTTGTTGAATTCTGAATTTTGCCCAATTCAGAAATTATTATTTGGTCAGTCAGTAGCTAAAGAGTAAGGCAGTTTTCTCACTTTGCTCGGATGGACATCTAAAAACAATTGTGGGACCTCATATATTGTTATTCACACATCTAGAACACCACTGCCGCTTTTAAATGCTCCAGTGGTCCGAGTCACTGCAGATGAGGCAATAAGAACAAGTCAGATTTGAAAAGGTCACCATGCCGATTATTAATGGCATGTCAAATACCAGAGATCTGTATTAGCATTTTAACAATGTTGTCCCTGATATCTAAACGTCTGGTAGCTAAATATGATCTCAGGCTTGATATAAAGATAAGCACACATCAATATTTAGACCCTCAAAAGCTGTGCTCAAACATATTAAATATATACATTTAAAAATCATCTTGTGTTTTGGTTAAGGGATGGACCTGGGGTTTGATTGACAAGGTTGTCCCCCAATGTTGACCTTTGGTACTGGGCACAGGTGGAGCTTCATAACGCTTCCCCACTCGAGTCAAAATCACTGTTTGACGGTTTTTATAGGTCTGTTATGCTGTGCGCTATTGAAGAAGAGTCTGTTTGAATTAAATCTTACTCAGATTAGATGAGATTCAAATTACATGGTCTGTGCAGACAATATTACAACGCTTCACTTGGACACTCCCTTTTAGATTACTTTATGTACGAAATAATTAATGACAGACCGATGAATTATTGAAAATTATTGCACTCTGCAAGCAGTGCACATCTTAAACTGGCAAAGACTGCTCCTATTGTGTCTTTACACCGTCTGCACATCATATCAATCAGCATGCGTGCTGTTTTCTTTAAAATTTAACATGACACACTGTTTCTTGCAGTTCGTGTGTAAATAAATACATTTAGAACAGCTCTGTGCGGCATTAAAAATTCACAGTATATTTGGTGCTTTGGTGCAGCTTCTATAAGGACAACAACTGTAAAAAAAATCTGTTAAATTTACGGTAAAAAAAACGGCAGCTGTGGTTGCCAGAAATTTACAGTAAAAAATACAGTATCAACGTTTTGGGTTTTACGGATATAACAAATTTACAATAAAATACCATATTTCATAAAATGAAAATGTTAATTTACCAACCTATTGAAGAACTAATATCTGTTTTGTACCTTCATAACACACTGAAAAGATATATATATTAATATTTAGAAGGTGCACAGTGTCATTCACACAAACACTAAACACCATCATGATAACACACATGAAATTAAAAAATGCAATAAACATCAATTTAACAACATTAGATGTAACATAAAACCCTAATGTACATAACTAATTAGGAAAAACTAAGAAGAAACAGAGTTATTTCAACAACAATACATCAAATGTGAAGTGTCACAGGGAATTCTGTCAATTTACGTTTTTTTTATCTGTATTATATCTTCAGGTAAATTTAATGGTTATTTTACCGTAAAACTACATTAAATGTACGGTTAGATCTATTTACAGTTATTCACCGTATATAGTAGGCTATGAAAACTTTCTGTTTAACAGTCTTTTACCATTAAAAGTTTAACCATAATATAATCAAATAATTTAACCATAATGCTATGCAGGAGCTTTGCAGGATTGTCCCGCAATCCCGAGGTTATGCTTAATTAATTGCTCAGATCCATTTCCGATTTCATATTCAATGCATTTCTGTACAAAGAAGCCATCTTTGGGTCCTTTCACCTCACATTTAGATGTACCTCACATAAGTTGTAATCAAATTTAGAAATTAAAAATGAGCATATATTGCATTCAGCATATACAAGATGTTTAACTTTTTTCATTAAACTATTGAGATACTACACAATCACAGTCATAAAGCAATTAAAAGCCTCATTCAATTATAACAACTGCCTATAAATTCAAAGAAACATGACATCATGATGAGATTCAAATGGCTTTTACATTGTTAAGCAGAGACATGATTCGTTTACTCAATGGACTTTGTCCCTAGAGGCTACAGGGCTTGAGGATTAGAACTGAAAGAAAGTCATGAAATATTCATTGCATTAATAGCTTTACATACATGTTTTTAATTACTAGTAATCTGTACTCTGCAAGTTAGGTAATGGAAACCTTCATCTGGACATTCAAGATATATCAGGACTGATGGGAAAAACTGAAAAAAGCAGTGCTTTAGATGTAAATCTCAATAAAAATTTAGATAAAAGCCAGATGTAAATTGTTTATTTTTAACCATTCCACTGACCTTTTTGTCAGCAGTTGATGTTGAAGTGAGCACTCCATCATTAAACTGAATGGCTTTTTAAAATACGAATGTACACAACTGACTGTGCATTTTAATAAGTGTTAAAGGTCACCATCTGGAGTTGGACAGAGACAATATGATAGGCTACTGGTTATTCTAAAATGCCTTTCTGAGCAATAAAGTGTTTAAGTATATTCTGGTTGGCTTGACTGAAACAAAAATGTGTTTAACTATTCTTCCAAGCCCATGACTGCTGGTGTTCCAGAACCTCCTCGCGGTCTCCTACATCCAGATGGTCACTTCATTAGTTTATGCCGTGACGCTACACTGGCCGTGTAAACAGCCGTGACAGACCTGCGGCTAATTGATATGAATGAATGTGGGTTTCTCACTGGTGCAGGAGTCTCAGGAGCAAAAACAGTGAAATAATTGTTGGAAGAAATGCAAATGTAGCCTTCCACCAGTGCCGGCTTTATAATTCCTGCAAGATGTATCGGTCTTGCTGACTTTTTTGAAACTTGCAACTTAAAGAGGAAAATGTGACTGGTAACATGACAGCTTGCGGGACAGACCTCAAATTTGCAAGTGTTCTTCTGTGAATCTCTCCATAAAAATACATTTAAAATGATCTCAGTTGCTACCAATTATTTTCAGGAAAAACGTTAGTCAGTGAAACCTTTTGGACACACAATGGATGCTAGGAAAGTAAGACAGAGAGCTAATTAAAGCAAAGACAGGCGCTTTGAAGCTGACTTGTGCTTAAGTTTTGCTTTCACATGACACAGTGAGATTTGCTTGTGATTGGTATTCCTACAGAAACTCAGTGGCACAAAAAGTCTAATGCTCTCAATTGTCCTTTCTGAAAAGTAATTGATACAAATAGAAAGTGAAGTCCTCTGAGGCATGAGTTCATGCATTCTGAGTGTGAGGTCTTGATTTTAACCAAATGAAAGACGAATATCTCAGACTCTATTGTTAAGATGAACATAGTGGTGCTGAAATCAACTTTAACACATTTCCTATAGTTCCTATAGGCCAGGGGTCTCAAACTCAAATTGGCGGGGGGCCATTTCTGTGATTGACACCTCATAGGAGGACCATATTAACATTCAAGCGCATGAAAGCGCAACATTTCAGAAAATTTACTTTCCTTTGCATTATTTATCATTTACTGCAAATTTCATTAGGCCTACTAAAATATTTTTATACCTATACTATAAATATTTTATTTACCATACTAAATGTAAACAGCAGTGTCTCATTGTTACAGAGTGTAATATAATTATACAATACTATTACTGATATAATACTACTAATATACTAATATAAAACTATTAATTGCAATAGTCTGGTGCAACTTCTCACATCCAACAAGGTGCATGGAATAAAAAAAATTGTAATTTAGGAACAAAACCAGCAACACTTGTGGCATGGAGGGGTCAGAAATAAACAAAAAACTGGAGCTATATATATATATATATATATATATATATATATATATATATATATACTTTATTTTGCCAAAAAATAAAAATCTCTCATTGTTATATACATTATTAGTTATTAACATTTAGTGGAATGTTAGCTTAAATAACATTAAAATCTTGCACTGAACAACACTACTGAACAAATACAATCCCTGAATACATTTGTACACTCTTCTGTTTCTTGACAGACACCTGGCAATACATTTGTCCAAGATGCCGTTTGAGCATCGGTAACGTTTAATGGTTGAATCGGACGCATTTCGGTGGTTTAAATAGTAATAATAATAATTTAGTGGGCCGGATTATGTTTTATTTTTGAGATCAGTTGCGGGCCGGGTACAGGGGGAGGGCGGGCCGTAAATGGCCCGCGGCCGGCAGTTTGAGACCACTGCTATAGGCTAAAAAGGCATCTAAATATATTATGTGAATATATTATCTTATACCTTATATTTAAGAATCTTAAATATAAGAAATGTCTTATCTTTTAAGAATAACACACAAATAAAGCATTTATCTTTACCAAACATTAGCCTACTATTAACTTGACAAAAAAGTTTTTTTAAATAAATTTACTTTAGTAAGGATTCACAGCTGTCAAAACGTCAAATATTTATAAAAATTATGTAATATGAAAGCGACTTAAAGTCCTAATTGTAACCCAGACAGCAACACGATGTGGCCCAGATCCGGC
The DNA here is from genome assembly GCF_018812025.1 of Megalobrama amblycephala. Classification (NCBI taxonomy): domain Eukaryota; kingdom Metazoa; phylum Chordata; class Actinopteri; order Cypriniformes; family Xenocyprididae; genus Megalobrama; species Megalobrama amblycephala. The sequence goes on from NC_063059.1 coordinate 19,867,448, forward strand.
CCACATCTAGTACATGCGGATTACACGCGGACCAGATGTGGGCCGGATCTGGGCCGACACTATGTTGCTGTCAGGGAAATGGATTGATTTAAAAGTGCAATGTGTACATTTTAGCGGCATCTAGCGGTGAAGTTGCGAACTGCAACTAACACCGCACTCCTCTCGCACCCCTCCCTTTTGGAGAAGCTACGGTAGCCGTCTGGCCGACACAACACAAAATGTCGTCATCTGAGACTGCAGAGAGTAGCCTGTGTGAAGCAATGAGGTTTTTTCTAACTTCTAACAAAGAATGGTCTCTGCTTCTAATAAACCAGATGACTACTACTATTACTACTTCCCCGTGCGTGTTGAATGTAGTGACGATGCAAGCTGCCTCTAAAAACACAAATGATTTAGAAGAAGAACAAGATAGTGATGAAACGCGTTCTGTAGAGCGTTTGTCCATTTAGGGCTGTTGTAGAAACATGTCGGCGCATAATGGCGACTTGAAATTGAGGGGGGACCCACGGTGTATGTCGAATAAATAGTCGAATATTTGAATATTCGACCTGTAATTAATATTCGAAAAATAAAAATACTATTCGAATTTTACTATGTTGCTTTGCTGGCTGTAAATGCAGTGAATCCATGATAAATCCTAAGCACTAAAACTCACAGTTATAACTAAATGCACTGGGTGGTGCTGTGGAGCATGTTTAACAAGTTTATTTTATTTGATCGTCACAAAATGTTGTCGTCTGCCTCGAAGTTTGGAATTACTTGGATGAAAATGATGTTACAAAATGGAATTACTTTTGATCAAATGAATTAATGAAACCGAGTAATCATAATATCACCACCATAATGAGAAAGCACAAATCTAAACACCCGTCAAATGAGGAAAGACAGCTGTCCATCACTGCATTCACGACAGGTAAGCGCAGCTGTAACCCAAGTGATCCGAGAAGAACTGATCTGATAGCAAAATGATTTTGAGTCATATGCTTCCTTTAAATTTTGTTGAGAGAGACATATTTACGAACAGAAAACACAAAATGCTACTGTTAGAAACTTAGCTTAGCACACGTTATGTATTATCATTATCTTGTTTCTGCAATGTCTGTTGCGGCTCGTTTTCTCACCCGAGCATGTGGATATTATTGTTTTTCTCAACATGAACATGTGAAACAATATGAAAACGATAACCATATACTGACTCGAGTGTATTATGAGCGTTTTGTATTAGCACATTAGCATATGTGTTATTAGCGCTTTCCTCATTCGCGCTGCTTGAGCTTAAATACTTTTGTTCTTTATATATATATATATATATATATATATATATATATATATATATATATATATATATATATATTTTTTTTTTTTTTTTTTTTTTTTTTTTTTTTTTTTTTTTTTTTGCACATATTGTTTAAAGGTGCTAAAGAGGATGTTTTGTTTTATACATTTTTGCAATATTACTTGAAACTAGCTTTACTAACTGATAAAAGACTATTTATAAGGTGCACTGAAAGGAATAATATTAATATACATCATCTGTGCACGAGGTAGGGCCTTAAAAACATCAGCCAATCGTTTACGCGATCATCGCTCCAGTAACTTTCCACACTCCACAGGCGCCACATGCAATATTTTTGTCAGGAGACAGGAGTAACAACTGCAGATTATGAGTTACCTGCAGTGAGTCCGACATAATGAATCCACTAACACAACACAGCGAATGCCGGTGGTAAACACTCGTGTTCCAATACTCGTGCACGAGTTTTGGGAGGCGTTCCCTCGAAATGAGCTGTGAAGGAGGGGGTTGTTCTTACGCATGTGCTCATTTCAAAAACTCACTAACAGTCTTTGGTTTCTCAGTCGACGAAAAGATCCTCTTTAGCACCTTTAAGATAAAATGTAAGCTTGTTTTGTATATTGCCTAATCGTAAGCTTGTTCAGAAATGGTTACAAAATCTTGATGAATTTAAAAAAAAAAATAACATCCTTCTTGTTTAAAGTCATTTAAATAAATGAATTGTTTTTTACCAGCCCAAATATTCGAATACAATATTTTGGAAAAATGCCCATCCCTAATAGAAATGGCTCATTTTAAGGTAATAAAAACATAACGGTTCATTATGTAAGGTCTTTATACACCACTGAAAATATAGTTATATATATTATATTGCAATATATCCTCCCAAACTTTACACAATACACCTTTAATATATGTGATAATATGGTTATTTTTTCAACACCATCATGTCATGTCATACAGATTTTTTTAAATCGAAAGAGCTGACATTCAGTATGAAAACTTCCTGTATTCCCAATTCAAAGTTGAATGTTATATTTGTCAATATTTACAATAAATATTTGACATGGCAGTACACATTATTTTTGTATCTAACAGTGTTAACACACACAGTATGAGAGAAATAACACATTATGTGAAAAAACGAAGGAGGAGGTTGTACCAAAACATAACAAACTTAATATATATATATATATATATATATATATATATATATATATATATATATATATATATATATATATATATAAAAAATATTACAAAATCATATATTATAATAAATATGACTTACTATATATGCAAATAGACATTTAATTGAATTCTCTAGCCATCTGTCTAATAATCTGCCATTTTTTTTACTTACACTCCATCTTTAATGTTCATTCACAAGCTCTAAATTCTCCCTGACAACGTAATTACTGAATATATAATAGAAATGAACAGAAATAAAGGTGGATTTTGGGTGGTGGATTGGTAGCAGAAAATGATATAAGCTGCAGTTTATATTGCATTGTGATTGACAGGATTAGATGAACATGCTCCTCCATTCAGAACTCCATTTAATGAATTCAATATACGCCTTTCCCTAAACTCAAAGGTAATAATTCCATATTATACATGTACATTTTCAATGCAGCTCAAATCGTTATACTGGTAATATTATTTGTAATTACAAAGATAATTGAATTAAATAAAAAAACCACACACACACACACATATATATATATATATAATAAATCATATTTAATCATTTATTTTTTGCATAAATAAGGCAGAAATGAGAGAGAGATGATTGCACCAGACGTTGTCCTATTGTCTCCATTATTAGTCTAGACAAAGAAACCTTTATATGCACCTTCAGCCAATTAAAAGTGATTTTGGCAACATCCCATCCCTTCTTAGACAAAAGCCTGGCAGTAAGATAAGGAATCAATGTTTTTCCTCTGGTCATTGGTAACAGCTGTCCCGCTGTCCCACAGCACCGAAAAGATTCTGAGACGAAGCCAAAGATGCCGGATTCATCCAAAGAGGACCAACCCCCACATTGCAAAGCTCATACAAACCCCATCATCTACATGAATCCTATTATCACAGACTCTTGCTATAGACTGTCGCACACGTGCAGAGGTGGTTAATTCCAATATATATTTACAGCTTTGTGTCTAAAATTTGAATTTCAAATCTCACCTCATGAATCAATGTTTACATTACCTCTGGAATCCGACCTGACTCACATCATGACTATGAATAGTGAGTACCACGTTTGTTTCTTGTTGCTATGAAACAAAAGCTGACACTGGCGCAATAATTTAAATATAACAAAGAGTTGTTTTGGTTGATCCAAACATCAGACAATTAAAAAATTCACAAAAGCCAACTTGAGAATGATTATACAGACACAAAAAAACTAAAAGCTCATCCAGAAATGATAAATTAGTAGAAGCCAAATGCAATTAAAGTTCTACTCGAGCATATCGTGCATGCCTGTAGCTTGGTTTCATTACGGTGCAATACACCTATTCCTCTGGGCTCCACGAGAAGCCCACATGAATAAACATGAGAGTATTTTTTTGCCAAACGCTAAAGGCCATGATGGCGCCTCCTCTTCTCTGACAGACCACCTACCTCTCATTAACCGAACCCAGAATGGGCTGCAACCTTCCATTCTTTTTTCATGTCCACATTACTCTGTCAAGCCCATTATAGTCTGTGAGATGTTGAATGTCTCTCTGCAAAGACAAAAGAAGATTTAAGAAAGGCCACCAATGTCTATAACAATCATGTAAGTGTAATTAAAATGCAACTACTCTGATTGAAGATGCAATACATACAGAATCTATTAAAATCCAACGTCTGTGCAAGGCTTTTTGTTGATTTTCTAAAATGGTGGCATCATTAATTGTGAGTTTAGAACTCAAAATTCTGATTTTTTTTTTTTTCTCTGAAACGGGTAAAGTCAGAATTGTGAGATAAAAAGTCGCAATTACTTTTTTATTTTTTTATTTAGTTGCGGAAAAAAGCTTCCATAGAAAACAGATTGTATTCTATGGAAAACAATCAGCTTTCAGACAGGAACGCATGCAAGCTACAGTGACAATGGAGGTCTACATTGATGAGAGATTGTGCGAAGAGGTTAGAAAGTACCCTTATTTGTACAAATCTAGCATGAATTCAGACTTTATAACTCGCAATTACATGTTATAAAGTCAGAATTGTGAGATAAATACTCACAATTCTAAGAAAAAAAGTCAATTCTGACTTTATAACTCACAATTGTGAGTTAAGCCCACATCTTGCAATTCTGACTTTACAACTCGCAATTGCACATTTTTATCACACAATTCTGACTTTTTTTTCACAATTCTGACTTCTGACGTCAGTTATAAAGTCAGAATTGCGAGATGTAGGCTAAACTCATAATTGTGAGTTTGTGACTTAGGAAATAAAGTCAGAACTGCATAAAGTCAGTCTTTTTTCCCTCAGAATTGGACTTTATAACTCACAATTGCGAGTTTATATCTCACAATTCTGAGAAAAGTAGTTCGAATTGTGAGTTTATATCTCGCAATTGCGAGTAAAAAAGTCAGAAATGCGAGTAACAATGTCAGAATTGCTATTAAAAAAGTCAAAATTGCGAGTTTATATCTTGCAATTGTGTTTATAACGCACAATTGCAAAAAAAGGCAGATTTGTGAGATAAAAAGTCACAGTTCCCTCTTTCATTTTTTAAAAAAGTGGTGGAAACAAGCTTCCATAACAATCAGTTTGGGAATAATCTTTCTTTTCACAACTTTCTTTTCACTAGCATTAAGCCCAAAGTATAGGCTAGTTCCCTTTTTACGCATACAAGATGGTCAGTGTACATTGCGAGTGATGCAAATTTCGTCATCAGAAGAGTACATGCGTACTGTCAAATTTTTGTAACAGTGCATACTTGTATGTGCAGCTCGCACATGCGCATTTTTTTTTTTTTTTTTTGCAGTAATTAGTTTATCCACAACTGGCAACCATGCCCTAGGGGCGACAATTCACAAGGTAGTCAAAGAAAAACTGCATAAACAGAACAGACCGGAACGCATGCAAGCTACAGTGACAATGGAGGCCTATATAGATGACAGATTGTACAAAGAGGTTAGAAAGTACCCTCATTTGTACAACTTTACTCTAGCATGAAAGAATACAAGGATACAACAATACATGGGTTGTAACTCGTGGCGAGATATTGCTCAAAACTGCGTATGCGTCAAAAGCCTGTGTATGCGTACGAGTCATATAAAGTATAGGCTCCAATATAGGCTCCAATAAGGCATTTGACTGTGCGCGTACACTAGCGTACGTGTAAAAAAACGAAGTATACCCAGGGCTTTATAGTTATAGACAGTCATCCCGATAGAGAACTGTCTCTGTGTTTTAAACACCATGATTAGAGGAAACAACTATGCATTGTCTATTCTTTTTCTGTCTATAAAATCTTATGTTCAGACTCACAGTCTCCTGCATTAATGCAACAAGAACACGTATTACAGTCTCCGATGAGCATCAAGCATGTCTCGGAAAATTCAGTGGGTTGTAAGTGAGCACTGCAATTTACCTGAAATATCAATATATGCGTTTGCACTCGCTCTTTCTCTCCCTCGTTCACATACACAGAGGCACATACAAGGCAGAAAACCTTATCGATTAGAAGACATCTGCAAGAGGAATGTGCTAAACCGAGAAAAGAATGTCAATTCAAAAGAGAAACAAATGCTGCTGAGAAAAAGGATGAATATGGACTGCATCTTTGCAGCTTTCTAATGAAGAGAAAAGTGGGGTATAATTTGCTAGGTCAATATGTGAATGTCAACAACTCACACATACAGTACATTATACATTTTTGTAATTCATGGTGATTCTTTAGCAATACATTTCACTGTATTTCAGCATCAATCCAGAGCAACAAATACCATCTTAAAGTTTAAACAACTTACTACTTCAATAACATACCACTGTGTTTTTGCATCACTGGAATGAGAATGAGATTTTGCTGCATTTGAAGAATTTGAAGGAGAAATGTGCTTAACTGTAATGAAAATCATATTTAGTTTTTTTAATCTAAATGACTATAATTAAAGGCTTCGATTTTTTTAAACAAAAATAATTTCTTGTTTTTCCTGAAATTGATCCAAACAAATAGAAAAATGAAAGTGAAAAAAGAGAAGGATAGAGAGAAAACGCAGAGGGGGGCGTTAGGCTGCAAATATCATCTGGCTTTTCTTGCATCAAAGTTGCTCATGCTGATTTTGGACCAGAATCCAAATCCCGACCCATGCTATCAGGATCAAAGCAGCCACAAAAACTAAATTACTCACAGCAGAAGTGTGGAAGGGCTTTTGCCCAATAAAAATCCATAGTTTAATTTCACTACTGCTTATTCATTATGAATCAAAATGCACAAAATGTCCTTCTTAATTTTTTCAGATTCTGGTTATTGTTATTCATGGTTTGATGCATAATTACCATTATTATTTTTGTGATCTGTAGCCTATTGCATCATGCATGAGATAAATTGCATGTAACCATGCGTGAAAAAAGTTCATTAAAAAAAAATTCTCATTTAAAGCATGAAACCATGTGAACCATGTGGTATTGTCAGACCATATTCCAGAACCAAAATGGTGGTTCTGTTCAAAACAACACGATTATCAGAGAATATCAAACCAAGGAATGTACAACAACACAAATTAAAATTGGATTCAATCCCAAATAATACACCTCATGTAAACAATTTGAGAGACAAACCACTAGAGGGAGCCAAGAAGCCAATTTGCTTTCAACAACAAATCTTAAGTAACTCCCTGCAACCTGTAAACCTTAATCTCTTTTCTTGTGGTGACAGAAATCAGATTTATAAAATGATGGACCTGCGACATGTTCTTGCTTGTGTGCTGCGGCCTGTCAAGTCATGTAATGTGTGCTGACAACCTTTCCCAGCCTGTTTACATTCTGTCTTCCCTAGTGAATTTAATTGTTTAAAAGTGTTCTCAAAGCAGATCAGTTTGAATGACACCAACCTCTATGATTAAAATAAAACTGAAAAGCCATTATGCAAAACCACAGAGTGATTGTAGTATGCAGAGAGTTTTCTGTCTAGCGTTCTTATGACCTTGCCTTTTCAAATCCGTAAGTGAAGATAATGCGTTATAAAGTGGCCAGTGAACATGTAGATCAAAGAGGACTTATTACTGAATATAAGTGTGTAGTAATCTGGGCCACATGAGCACTGTAGGCCCTCTGAAATGTGCCTGTGAAGTCTGGGATATTGCATGATTTTTGGCTGTCCCAGATGAAAGACTGCCATTGTGAAACAATCATGGCAGTTTCTGTGATCGTGGCTCTTAATTGGTGGTCCTATGTTGTACAGTGAGAGAGGTTCAAAGACGGCCGTTTTCCCAAAGATAGCCTACGATCATTTTCTGACAGTGTCAGAAATTTAGCATGATCAACGCACAGTGTGTTTGCTGCTATGACCTACGTCTTACTTAGCCTGCCTACGTCAGACTTCCTACTTCTGCTCAATTTCATTTCGCTTCTGTACTCAGTCTGATACAGCGTCAGAGCTTTCTGTTTGCCACCGGTCTGGAAACAGCCGGGCCAATCAACGAACAGAGGGCGGGCTGAGAGCCGTGACGTAGATGCTAAGCGCCGAGTTTTACATTGTAGGTTAGAGAAATCGAAAACCGAAACGACCGCGGAAATGGGAAACGAGACACGGGATGCAATTCGCTCTGTTATGGAGAACATTCAACTCTTTTTCAAACTGAAGCCAGAACAAGAAGAGTGTTTGATAAACATTTTAAATGGAGGTGATGTTGTGGCCCTACTCCCAACTGGTTTAATCTAATCCTAAATTTGAGAGTTGGCTACAAACATTTTCTTGTTTCACTCTGTCAAAAATAGGTTTAGAGGCCGTGATTGTACCGTGTATGCGTAGATTAACTTCGCATAATCTGCAAAAGTCGTTTACAGCCACGTTCACTCCGGTATTTCGCTCGCATCATCATGTGTTTACAACAGGTTTACAGTGGAAGTTCAATCATAGATTTGAGTTCGATGCATGATGTCTGTGCTTCGATGCGGCTGTACAGGCGCATAACATACGTCATAACTAAACGTATCTGATTGGCTTACGGATAACCAATGATTTTAAACTTCAGACAAGCGCCCCCCTAGCGAGAGAGAAAACACTTCTCTATTATGCCATTCCAGACTCTGTCTACGAAGCAAAGTAAAGTAGCAGAGTCTGGTATTACCAGGCTAACGTCTACTGGCCAGCCAATAAAAATGTGATATGAAATCAACGTGACATGGCGCTAAAACTTAAAACTGCTTACCTCAGGCTCTCTTTTTTAGCACACATAAAAACTACAACTGCCAAAGTGTGATTCAACATGGTCTTTTTGTTTACCACTAGCGCATGCTGATGACGTTTTATTCTTCTGTAGAAACTTGCATCGTAGCCTACGAATAGGTGTCATCGTACAGATGTTTACATGGGTTGTAACTTGTGGCGAGATATTACTCAAAACTGTGCTGAGTCAAATGAAGTATAGGCTACTTTCCAAGGCTGTGCATTCAACTGTGCACGTACACTAGCCATTAAGAGCACCCTGGCAACCGCAAAACAAAATTTCCATATCTCAATACTAGAATATTCTAGAAACATGGAGTTGGACTGTTTTTGACTCAGACTAGCAAATACTCTTTAAATAGCACCCCCATAAACTGTATCAAAACACCCTAGCAACCATTTAGAGAACCTTAGCAACCTTACAAACACACTTGCCATATCTCAGCACCAGAACATTGTACAGACATGGCGGTGGGCTCTTTTGTTTCAGGTGAGAAATCAGTCTCTAAATATCACCATGGTAGCTGTTTAGCCACACCCTAGCGACCGAGTGACGAGTTTTGCCACTGCAAGCACCATTCACATTTTCTTCAGGAAACTGGCTCAATGAACATTAGACTGAAAACACAGATGCAACCACTCATGAAAAAGGATATTCAAGGTAGCTAATTGCTAGTTGTGCTTCTCTTTTCTCTACTGGAAAGTACCAACATGGGAACCTCAAAAGAATTCCCTAATGGAATAATTCATCAGTATGAATTAGGAGGACGATACAAAAGGTTATCACAATTGTTTAAGGTCTCTGTCTTCAGAAATATAGTTAGAAAATGGAGAGCCACAGGAACAGTCCTTGGAAAGGAAAGATGTGGTAGGCCGAGAAAAATATCTGAAAGGCAAAGGCGAAGAATGGTTAAAATGGTCACAGACAAACCACAGACCACCTCCAAAGAGCTCCGAGAACATCTTGCTGCTGATGGTGTCGTTGGACATTGTTCTACAGTCCAGCGCACTTTGCACAAGGAACAGCTCAATGGAAGGGTGATATGGAAAAAGCCTTTTCTGCATACTACCAACAAGCAGAGTAGTTTGAGGTATGCAAAGGCTGGATAAGCCTAAATCTGGATAAGCCAGAATTATTTTGGAATAATGTGCTGTGGACAGATGAAACTAAGAGTCCAGGAGAAGAATTGTAAAATTTGGTGGAAGGTCCATCATGCTGTGGGGCTGTGTGGCAAGCACAGGTACAGGTAACATTGTCAAAGTTGAGGGTCGCATGGATTTCACCCAGTATCAGCAGATTCTTAAGAACAATGTTCAAGAATTAGTCAAGAGGTTGAAGTTACACCGGGGCTGGTTGTTTCAGCAGGACAATGACCCAAAGCATAGGTCCAAATTACCAAGGAATTCAGACACAGATACTAGGACTGGGTAAAAATAGATTTCTCGATTTTAATCGTTTCTCATTTTTTTGAACCGCATATCGATTCTTAAATCCCAAGAATCGATTAGTCTAGTCTGTTTTCAGTTTATGAATGAACAGAACATAGCGCACCTCCCATCCAATAAATTGCAATAATCTTTGTGCTTTGTTACTTTTGATATGAAGCAAAGTCTCAGATTTCAAATGACGTCCATCTTATTATGAGATTCAAAAAATACCGTTTTGGCGCTGTTTAATGTGACGTGACAGATTGCTTTAGCGCCTATAAAGAGAAGCGGCAGCACAGAGATGTAAACATGTGAACATACTCTCTTCCACTTTAATACCAGTTACAGCGCAAAATAAACATGAATAAACATCTGAAGGTATGTTAAAAGATACAGTACAACTTACCGAAATATGTATCATGTCTCGTATAACAGCTCAATCAGTGTTTCAACCTCGGAAAGACGTCAATAAAAGAGCTTGTAAACAATGTCACGTAACGTCACATTTACCTCAGAAAAACATATTCAGTGACCATAAACTCATTAGTCAGCTAGAAAAAAATGAACTCTAGAAAGCAACATTCTGATAAATATAGCACAGTTACATATTCATAATAATTTTTAATGTTCTTCAATATTTAATGCATGTTTGAATAAATCAGTTATGACAGCCACGATATAAATGTTTATATTTCAAAAAAACTAATTGGAGTAGAAATATGATTATGTAATTCTAAACTTTATTTATTATAAAAAAACATCATTGAGTGTAATTTAAGTGTTTGTATAATAAGTATAATAAGTTCATTTTAACCTTCAATATTATAGTAATGTAGTACCAACTGACTCCCATGAGTAGTTTACAGCATTAGTTGATTTTTTTCCTCTAGAAAATTTGCCATGTAGGCTACTGTATCTGATCTACTACATCCAAAATATTCGATATTGAATCGAATCGGAATCGAATCGCAAGCATAGAATAGAAATCGAATCGAATCATTGAAAATTGTGTCAATACCCAGCCCTAACAGATACAATGTTCTAGAATGGCCATCCCAGTCCCCAGACTTGAACATCATCAAAAATCTATGTAATGATTTGAAGCGGGCTGTCCACGCTCGGAAACCATCAAACCTGACTGATCTGGTGACATTTTGCAGGGAAGAATGGTCCAAATACCCGCAGCCAGAATTCAGGAACTCATCAGTGGCTATAAGAAGCATCTACAGGCTTGATATTTCAGCAAAAGGAGGCTCTACTAAATGTTGATTTGATTATTCCACTTGGGGTGCCCAAATGTTTGCACCTGTCTGTTTTTGTTATGACTCACATTGCATTGTTACTGTTGATTCAGTTAATGTTTCCATAAGGTATAAATTATATCCAAATAAAGTTGCTGCTTTGAAAGCTCAGCAGATTATAAACTGATATTATAATTATCAGGGGTGCCCAAACTTTTGCATAAAACTGTCTCTCTTTGCAACACTTACAGTAAAAAGAGGTTAAGCAACTTGACTGAAGTGTTTTTTTTTTTCCCAGACATTTTCTAACATTTAGGCAACATTACACCTTTTTATTCTAGACTTCACTTAAGGTGCTGTCACATTTACAGTTTTTAGGCAAATGTGTAATCCACTAATTTCAGTAGGAATCTGTGCAATCAGGAATTTCGCATTAAGGGCGAAAGATTTCACAACGGGTTCAAGTTGGTCACACAAATTCGCAGCGTTGACCAACAGAAAGCTGCTTTGTTTGAAAGAGACTTTACTGTGAACTGCGAAATTTTGTCAAAATGTTGCTAATTGAGACACACCTTAAGATCCTTATCTAGACCAGTTAGTAAATGGAGTGTCAATACAATCAATGGCCATAAACCAAGACAACTCCATCTAAAGCATGTCCTGCATTGAATTTAAAGCTCAGTCCTTATGGACTTGTTGTGTTACCTCATACCTGAAGGAGAATTGGACAAATTCAAGACTTTAACATTATGAATCAATGTGTCATGGCTGGATGACTGATTTTTATATCTAAAAAGGCTATAGTAGCAACCAACTTTACATCTTCTATCACTCCAAGTGTCACCATAAAATGCTCAATGGTGCATCGCATTGGCCCAAGGATGTAGCAGCCGTTCAAAGCTGTAGTTATGGTGAAAACAAAGCAGACCATAATCATCCCAGATTTACCAGGAAGATGCTTATATTGGCCCGTGACCACAAGAGTCAAACTCTATTGTGCTTTTCTGCATCGCAGCGGTGGTTTTATACCTTGAGTAAATTGACTTAGAGATTAATGGCGCAGGGACAAAATGGGATCAGGATGGATGGACATAAATTGATGGATGGAGAGCTTATCTGATGGAGCTTCATTAAAAGGAGCAAAGCCTGCCAAACAATTACTTGTTGAGTCCAACAAGAGATCTGAGGGATTATCATGTTGTGTGGGAATGATGTACATTAGTGCCTATGTTACACATACTGCATAATAATAATTAATAGTATGCAATTATAAGCAACTACACAAAACAATTGCACATTAAGCACATTATGTCGGTAATTAGCATACTTATGTCAATAAAGCATAACAATGTAACAATGTTTGTAGATTGTTTTAATTAAATCAAAACTTTCATTTTTTTGCTAGCAAATAAATCTGATCATTATTTTGAACTGTTTTGGTGAAAAATTTATTAAAATTATCTTTTTTTTCTAACAGTATAAGAAGGAAGCAGTAGAAAAACCCATCAAATGTTGACTTTATCTTATTCTGTCAAACCCCAGCACTCATGTTCTTCCTCAAGACGCTAAATCCTGACTGACTGACTGACCCTTTCATCATCTGCCTCTGCAAATGTCAAATGTCATCTTCTCCCTTCACAAACTGACAGTAAGTGGCAAAAATAAAGAGCTCTGACCTGACAAGAACCCACCTTAAATTACAACAGAAACACTTAATTGTTGTTCCAGAATAGCAGTAATCATGTGATTGGCCATTTATGCCAACAAAAGTGCCTTTTGAAATTGCTTTTAATGAAAAGTGGGTGAATTATTGTGCACAAATCTGACACAAATATGAAATGCATTTATAACGCCTTCCAAATGTCAAGTGAACTGCACTTTTGGGTCAAGATGTGATGGACAAGAGACATTACATCTTCCATACGATTCCTCCATTTTCCAAAAAAAGCAAATGATACAGAGCTGACCATGTTTATATAGCTGTTTCACTTTCCTTTTTCAGGTGGAAAAGTTGCTAAAATATGCCTATTATATTATAATATATTGCCAACAGCTACATTCAAAGTTTTTCTATGAATTCTTTTCAGTCTTTTTTGTTTGTTTTTCAGAAAGAAAAAAAAAAAACATGTTGATTCAATCACATTAAATTATATTTTTGACTTAAAATAAAAAGTAAATTTAAATGTCAGCACACAAAGGACTTTTCAAAACACCTGACAGACCCATTTTAATGTGAATCAATATGCCAAAAAAACACTGAGCAAATGGTTTTGTTCATTTTCATTTCTAGTATGCATAGTGCACTCTTGAGTGTTTCTCTATTTTTACACTTGTAAACAACCAAATTCTTGTTTTTCATTGGCATTGTTTTCAGGCTGTAGTAATTAAGAGTGCTCAAATAACTGTTGTTTAAACTGTTACATCGTCACAGATATGTTTCGTGATTTATATTAATTTGCTGACTAGGCTGATACACATGTCTGGTCATTATGGAGAAGTAAACAGCACTTACTGCCACTAAAATGAAGCATCTGTCCAAGCACAATCATTACAATCTCAATCATTCATTTCCCCAACACAGTTAACAACACATAAGCAGACTGTAAATTAATTTATTATGCCATAACAACAACTATTACTTGTGGATGTAGATGCATTTCACTAACATCAGCACATATATCAATACAACAGCACCGCTGCTAGCCGTAGTTGAGTGGACCTTAGAAAGCTGAATAGATGCTTGAATTAATATGTACAAATAATCCAGGGCTGAAACAAGTGACGCATTGTAGACTGCCTCTGACATCTTTTGTAGCCAAATCTGATTGTTTTCTGGATTCTGCACTTGTTAGATCAGTTAAATTCACACCTCTCAAGTCTGTTGTAATCATTAATTACAGCAATTTTGTCAATTTGGCTAACAATAGATGAGGAACTTTATAACTTAATTTAGACTTAATTATTTAGCATCAACTCTTGACAAATCTAAATGTTGTTACTTTTAAAGGTATGCAAATAAATGTAAAAAATATTGAGTCAATATCATCAATCTTTTTTTTTTTTTGTCTCCTGTCTTACCCTGATTCACAATGGTAAGTCTATTATAAGTGTTTATATTTTAGACCTGACTGGATGGTTTTCGCAGGACACCGCATACATATGTCACAAATGCCTAGTCATATCCGTAATTAGAGAAGTTAATCTGGCTACTTTGACACGTCTATGGTTTGGGAGTGCCTAGTTGTCACAATGAAAGAGAAAGGTTGACATGGAGAAGCTAAATCTCCAACCCTTAGGGAATCACTTGTTTAAAAAATAACACAAAACAGAGGAGTCTGCTGGCAAAGAGAATGCGACAGATCTTGTAATAAAACAAGAATCAACATTGGCTTGGCTTTTCAGAGATGGCGAGAACTGAAGGATTTGAAACATTGTAAAAGCGACGCAGAGATTACATTTTTATTACTCAACAGGTATTTTATTGAACAGATAATCTGCAATATGTAGCTCTCTATAGCGTTCATTGTAAAGCATTATTAATTGTGAAGGGTAATTTCATTATGGTTATAGTGGTTGTGGTGCTGTGCTGGACTTAATTTTCAAGGAAGTACTGTGTCTATTAATGGGTAAAGCTACAGTAAAGTCTTCAGCTAGTCAGCTTGAGATCCTTTCCATCTAAACTGGTTAAAACTCTTAAGCCTTGTAATGAATGTTTTATGAGCAGAATGTTTTATAACCATATTCATTTGCACAGTCACACAGAGCCAAAACACAACCAAAACAATGTTCTTCATAGTTTAGCTTTATCTAAAACTAAAAAGTAGTCTTCAGTAATTGAAATAAAGCATATAAACTAAAATATAAATATTGCAAGAAAAACTAAAACTTAAAACTAAATGAAAATTCGAAAATAAAATGAAAATAAAGCTGAAATAAATCAGTGAAGTAATAATTTAAATTACTAAAGTCATATTGATATATATATATATATATATATATATATATATATATATATATATATATATATAACTAATAACTGAAAATATAAAAACAAAAGCTAATTAAAAAAAATAATAAATACTACAATAGTATATACATAATACTAACATAACATTGCTAATCTAGCAATTATCCCTAAATTTGTACCTTTTAAAAAACTGCTCTGCTTCACCCTACTGAGTGGTTTTGATTCTGCAATAAATTATGTGGATGCTATTTAAGGTCCTTTAGTGGGCGTTCTGTATCTGCTTGGTTTCTCACACACACCTACCAGAGCAGATTCTGGTTCTCTTGCGACAGATGGCTCGAGAATTTAATTGATTTGATAAACTCTGAGCAAGTTGTTGTTTCTTTCTAATGCTGTGACAAGTGATTACTTGAGGAAACTCATTAACAGTCCTCTGAAATCAAGTCAGCCCCCTAGAGAGTTAGTAATTGCAGTGTTTTCTGCACCACCATTCAGTGGCAGCGCTCCTGTGAATAGAACACGAAAAACAAACCTGTTTACTGCAAAGTATTGCTAATACAACACATCTTTCTATTCATCTGCCTTCTCTGGCTGCAAAAACAAACATACAGTATAGTGTGACTAGTATGTTCAAATCATGAACAAATGACTCTTAGGAACTAATTCTTTTAATGATTCACAAAACAAGAAAACACAGGTTGGTTAAATAAGGTATGTGAACTAACTTCTAGATCTAGTAATTAAATAATAATAAATATCAAAACAAATACCACAGCTATTTTTTGCTGTTTAAATCTACAGTGTTCCAATTCAATGTCATTCAAATATTTTAAAACAATTTGTTTAATAATTAATATGATACAATTCAAACTGTCAGCTTTAAATTTGTGTGTTCAGGAATGGGAGCCATTTAAACCTTGAAATAAAATGAACAGCACATTTCTCCACAAAGTGAGCCAACAGTCCTACAGTTAAGTTTTGATGTTTCACAGCACCTCTTCAAGAGCTTGGAGCACCTCGTCTTTCAAATAAGAATCTAGATCAATCTCAGGGTCATCCAGATCAATGTTGAGGAATTTCTCCACCACCTCAGCACACCTGAATCAAAAAATACAGGAGAGAATTTAAGAATAATACTGTTTCACTGTCCAGGCCTGTGTTTCTCAAGAGCATCATACACCTAAGTTGATCGTAGAGACCATTGATAGCAATGGTTCTAAGACATACTTAGGCTCACAAAGCATTTGGGAAAGGCAGCCCAGAACCATTCTTTACCTGCTATTCTGTACATCTGCAGATGGCCTGTCCATCTTTCTGATGGTTCTTCCTGTTCTGTATAACTCTGACACCTGCATATATGACGATATTTTGGAGATTAAACCATTAGTTCACCCAAAAATGAACATTCTGTCATTAATTACTTACCCTCACGTCGTTCCAAACCCGTAAGACCTTCGTTCATCTTTGAAACCCAAATTAAGACATTTTTGATCAAATCCAAGAGGTTTCTAATCTCCCTACATACAGCAATTTACCCACCACTGTCAAGGCCCAGAAAGGTACTAAAGACATTGGTAAAATAGTTCTAGCCCACATTCTGACGTAGAACCTGGAAGCGCTGAACGTAAACAGCATAGGAGAATGACACAGAAGACAAGATATTGTTGAATATAGTCGTTATTTTTGTTTTGTTTTTGCGCACAAAAAGTATTCTCGTCACTTCATATAATTAAGGTTGAACCACTGCAGTCACGTCAACTGTTTTAGCGATGTCTTTAGTACCGTTTTGGACTTTGAAAGTGGTGGTTAAATTGCTGTCTGTGGACGAGTCAGGTACCTCTCGGATTTTATCAAAAATAATCTGTAATCTAAATAATTATCTTAAAACGAAGGTCTTACGGGTGTGGAACGACATGAAGGTGAGTAATTAATGACAGAAATGTTCATTTTTGGGTGAACAATCAGCTGTTGGCTAAATTAGAACGATATGGTATCAGAGGCATTGCCCATGATTGGTTGAGAGACTATCTTAGTGGCAGAGATCAATACGTACATATTAACAATTATGACTCTGAAAGAACAAACATAACGCATGGAGTTCCACAGGGCTCTATACTGGGGCCAAAGCTGTTTATAATGTACATAAATGACATTCCAAAGGTCCTGACAAACTTAAATTGTATCTTGTTTGCCGATGATACTAGTCTCTATTGCTCTGGACAAAATTTAGAGTTCCTCTTGGAGACGGTGGAAAAAGAGCTTTCCAAATTAAAAACTTGGTTTGATCATAACAAATTATCAATGAATTTGAATAAAACTAAATATATCATTTTTGGTAATAGAAAAATTGAGGAACCAATCAAAATTAAAATTAATCATAGAATTTGAGAGAGTGTGTAACACAAAATTTTTGGGTATCTATATTGACGACAAACTCAACTGGAAATTACATATAAACTATTTAAAGACAAAAATATCTAAAATTATTGGTATAATGTGTAAAATTAAATCATGTATAAATCAAAATTCATTACATTTATTATACAATTTGCTCATTCTTCTGTACCTAAATTATTGTGTGGAAATATGGGGGAATAATTACAAATCTATTATCAAACCTATCTTCATATTGCAGAAGAAAGCTATTAGAATTGTTAACAGAGTTGATTATTACGCCCCAACTAACCCATTGTTCATTAAATTAAATGCATTGAAATTACACGATTTAGTTGATCTTAGCACAGCTGCAATGATGTATAAGGTTCACAATCTCAAGCTCCCAGTCTGTATTCAGGAGAAGTTCAAGCCCAGAGAGACTCGATATAATTTGAGAGGAACTGGGGTCTATCAAAAAAATAAGGCCAGGACCAATACCAAAGGGAGGTGTTTCTCAGTTAGAGGAGTAAATCTATGGAATAGCCTGGACGACACATTAAAACAATCTACATCAATAAAGGCGTTCAAAAAAATGTACAAATCAAATGTGATTGCTAGCTATATTGCATTAGAATGATATTGTTTAGTTTAACAAGTAGAAGGCCAGTGTATAATGCAATGATTCACAGCAGTTTTAGGGTAATGGAATGTTTAGAGGAAAACTAACAAGGTGATTTGTGTAATGTTATTAGTGATGGCTTTCATTTGAAAAATATCTTCACTAATATGTTATCCGTATGAGCTGTTCATATAGATCTGGTAATATTCTTACATTTGTTTCCACTTTGCTGCTTTCTGATTATTGTTGCCACATGCATTTAAATCTTGGTGTTTCACTTCAGCCTAAACCCCTTCAGTCATTGCTGTACCATAATAATTCTGTTTGTGTATGTTATTATGTCTGAATGACTGAAGAAATAAACTACTACTACTACTACTAACTAACCCTTAAAATCCTATAATGTCAACTAGGGATTAAATAATAAAAAATAAATAAAAAAATCCATCAGCATGAACACATTTAATTCAAAGTTGTGTTCTATTTAACTGTGAAAGATAGATTTCCTAACTACTCCTTTGAAAAATGCAATAGAACACTACTCAAATTTGAAAACTTATACAGAAGCAGGACATCATATAAATATGGTGACTGAATGTTCAAAGAACATTCAAAAGTAAAGTTCCCATAATGTTTGATAAAATAGAAAGTTCCCTTAATGTTTTTTCGAAACATCACATAACCAAGAAAAAGTGTTTCTAAGTGTTTTATTTTTGTCCGGAGCAATGGAGCACCTTCAAAAGTAGGAGATAGCAAAATAGGAACATCTCACATCTGAATGTCATTAAAACGACAGTAAGAAGTATTTCAGCGTCATACCTCCACTGCTCTCATAACCAGGTCATTGGGAATGCCGGCCAGAGTAGCAATATTAGCCGCACAACTCGACTGGCACATGCCATTTTTCACTTGGTACAAAAACACCAGCTCTTCCCCTTCTATAGCTGTCTCTAGAGTCTGTCAAACAATAAACAACAATGCATAAATTGGTTTACTGGTCTTAAAATCACAGTTTTGGAAACAACAACAACAACAAAAATGACAATGATATTTGGTTTATGAAAAATGTCTTCTCCTATCATAGCATTGTTAAAAGCCTGTTTCTGTGGCACCAGTAAAGACAGCAGTGGGGAATCAGAGATCAAGCCCAGCTGTATGATGCTGTGGAAGCATGTCGACATAAGTAAGTGAGGACACTTTGGCCCACGACGCAAACAGTGATTGAAGACATGCAGTCAGGAGAGACAATCCATCCACCTGCATCATAAACACACACACACAATATTAGTTATAAAATGCCTTCAAAAAGTCTTCTTTAAGTCCTGTTTGCTCCTTTGTCTCTATACCACACTTACTGTGTTGGTTCCTTTGCCAAATTCATCCACCAGGACAAGAGAATTCCCAGTGTTGTTGTTCAAAGAATGAGCCATCTAGATTGAACAAGAATCATAATCATCTGAAAACATCTGAAGGATATTGCAATTCGCTATGTAAATATTTCAATAACTCAGTGCCAGTTTTAAATGGCTGCCTTGCAAACACTGTACAAATTCAACCTACATAAAGCAAGAGACATGACAGTTTGGTAACATTCACAAAATGGGATGATCTGAGATGTATATGGGCATTTGTGTGTACAGGGTGTGTGTGATGGTCTCACCTGGTTCACGTCTATCATGAAGGTGCTCAGACCCACTGATACAGACTCACGGCTCTGCATGCGGGTGAAGATTCCGTCCACCAGCCCGATCTCTGCCTCTTTAGCGGGTACATCTGAGCCGATCAAAGCCATGAACACAATCAGACCCACCTTTAAAGACCAGCCAGAATACAGGATTTTACAAAAAGAAATGATGAAATGCCTACATTTAGGATTATTCCCAATCAAGGGTCAGGGAATGCTGTATTTAGCTCCTTAAAGGTAAAATTCCATTTTACATAAATGTGTGTTGGCAGTGTGAGTACACAACCACCCTATAATGATTAAAATCCACCTGCTCCTTTTTTTTTAATTCCCATAAGTCATAAGCAGTGTCTCAGAACAAGCTGTTTGCAGTTTCTGGGCAAAGTGATGTCACTTTACACAGGCCCCGCCCATAACTGCTGACGGACTCTGAGCCCGGACTCTGAGCCCGGACTCTGACCCGCCCTGAGCGAGTTGTACACTGTCCGCCATTTTTTCCAGGCTGGAGCAGCTGTAGCGACAAGAATGTCTGGTAAGCGATTGAGGTGTTTTGTTGTCGGATGTAATTATGACAGTCTTCATGTACTCCTGACATCAGAGCCGCTGAAGACACAGTGGATTAGGTTTATTTGTAATGGGAATGTGCCCCCATATACCTAAATTCATGTATGTCTGCACAAATAATTTTACACCACACTGCTTTGTGAATGAATGTCAATACAAAGGGACAATACAAAACACAGCTTTTGCTAAAAAGTTGTTACTCAAGGATGGATCATGACAGCGCACTTTATTATTGTTAATCAGAGTTGATTTACACATATAAAGCTTACCAGTTTATTAAGCACCCCCTGAAAAGGTATAAGGTTTGTATATATTTGTTTACTGTTAGTTGTAACGAGTGTTTCTGTGTGATTCGCTGTGTATGTCGATGATAATGCAATGGAGAGAGAGAGTTTATGGATATTTTAATTCACACTTGCAGTGTTTTATTAAGCTCTTACAGTGATTTTCTGGAGTGAAAACAGGTGCTTCATCTTTTGTGTGAAGTACAATAAACATCTTAAAACTCATCTGTAAAGTTTTGGCTATCATTCAGATGGGGTCCGCTACACCAGGCTTGTACTAATCATGGATAAAAGCAAGATGACAAAATAAGTTATAACTGTAATTAAAATAAACTATACCTGTTCTATCTACATGCAGCATATATTCTCAGTTTCTGACATTATTATTGCGTCCTGAGAATGAGCTCTTGAAGCTCCGCCCTCTTAGGCCGGGAGCAGCAACTCATTAGCATTTAAAGAGACACACACTAAAATGGTGCGTTTTTGCTCACCCCCCAAAAGAGGCAATTTTAACAAGCTATAAAAATTATCTGTGCTGTATTTTATAGAGTGCTGCAGGGATGACGTATTTTTGTAGGCCAACCCAGAAGTTCGCATCACCCTGGTTCCCTCAACAAAAACCCAAAAGGATTTTTCCATTGGCTTTTGGATTATTACAGAAAATAAGTGTGACTAACTCTGTGACTAACAAAAGTTTATTATTCTTGCAAGTTTTGTTCATTGCTCTTCACAAATGAACACAACTTTTATGAATTTTGAAGCCTAAATACAATCGGCAGAAGTTAAAAGCTAAACGTAGTTTATAAACAACGTTCGACTTCAACGTCACCATCACTACACTTCCGACAACTCCTTCAGTCTTTGTTTAAAAAAAAAAATTCCCTGAAGGTTTGAGTTATAATAGTGTGCAAGAGCGCGATTATAAACACAATAAGGGTGAGTAGATGAGTTTACCTGTTTGTCTGATGATATTTAATGTCCCCAGCAACCTCTGTACTGTCATTTAGCCATATTTTAACTGCCTTTTTCAAGACAAGTAAACTCTTTTAAAAAATCCCAAGAGGGCATTACTGATGTATTTTAAATTGTAGAATAAAACATGAAAATGTTGAGCTTGTGTTCACCACAGACCTTATTTCAAGCATTTAACCAAAAACCCCAAAACCCACCTATTCAAAGTGCTAACCATAACAGGTGTTGGCCTACAAAAATACATAATTCCTACAGCAATCTATTGTGTGCATGCAACTCCTGTCCACATCAATAGGAAAAATACAAAGATCTCAAAAACTGCTTGCCAAACTCACATTTAAATATTATATTATTTCAAATTAGCAATAAAAAATGTAATAAACTGATCCATAAATGTTGTTTTTTATCCTTAAATATAATTCAAAATTATTTAAAAAGTGTTTATTTAACTTGGTCTGGCCAATGTGCTTGTACAGTCTGAAGCGCACATCTCAGAACACTGATTGCTGCTATGGGAACCTATTGCTGATTGGCAGGACTTATTCCACCATATTGCACTTTCTCCCATTCACAATAATATGAGTGAACAGTTTTATATTTGAAAGTTAGTTCAATTTACAGCGTTATGTGAATGTGAGGCCTGTAATGTTTATTGCTGCCTTTGCCTGTTTTAGATAGATGCTCTTGCCAGATGAATTTGGTCCTGTAATAACTTTCACTTTGCCTTCAGTTTCAGAGCTGATATAGGTGTTTGACACAAATACTGCAGTACACAGCTCCAGCAAAGGATGTCTGAAAGAGAAAGGGTGGAAGAGATCGAAAAATATATATTCATAAGAACAGAGATCTCAGAAATGAAAAACCAAAATGCAACATTTATCTAATTAGAAGAGATGATTTGTACCGTGACTCAATCAGGACCAGTCTTTGGTTTGGTGTCAGGGTTGGACAGCAGTAGCCGTGATCCCGAGAGGCCTGAGCTAGAGCAATGAGACAATCCAACTCTGCACACAGGGACATGACCTTATGAAGAGATTCGCTCCTCTGAAGCACTGAGGCCTGAAGCTTCCTCATTAACGCCATCTCCATATCTACAAAAAAAATAACACGATTACGTAGAGTTTTTAAAGATACAAGGGTTTTGTGCAATTATGTCATTGATTAACTGCAAGGAAGAAAGACCTAGGATGTCACAATGCAGGTCTCCCAGCATGCTGTCCAGCTCTTTGGTTCGAGTGCTGCGGTAATGCAGTCGGTCTTTTGACAGAAACTGAAACAATCCAAAAAATAAAACACAAAAATTAAACTCTTACCAGCTTTCTGATCCCCAAGAGAAAACAATGTAATTATCACGTTCAAGGTCCAGAAAGTTAGTAAAGACATTGTTAAAATAGTCAAAGTGACTGCAGGGGTTCAACTTTAATGTTATGAAGAATACTTTTTGTGTGCAAAAACAAAACAAAAAATAACAACTTTATTCGACAAATTCTTCTCTTCCCAGTCAGTCTCTTATGCAGTTGACGCAGTGCAACGCTTCCATGTTTACGTCCGAATGTCGGCTCCTGAGTCAGCATCACACACATGTGTCGTTCTGCTCATGTGAACAGGGTCGGCCAATAAACACGAAAGCGCTGCACTGTGTTTACAATGTCAGCTGCATAGGAGACTGACATGGAACAGAATAAATTGTATTAGAATAGTTATTTTTATTTAGTTTTTTTGTGCACAAAAAGTATTCTCGTTGCTTCATAAAATTAATGTTGACCCACTGCAGTTGTGAGCTATTTTAAAAATGTCTTTACTACCCTTCTTGAAATTGGTTATGATGTTGCTGTTTATAGGCAGGTCAGAAACCTCTCGGATTTCATCAAAAACATATTAATTTGTGTTCCGAAGATTAACGAAGGTCTTACGGGTGTGGAACGACATGAGGGTGAGTAATTAATGACAGAATTTTCATTTTTGGGTGAACTAACCCTTTATTGAGTCAAAGGCAAAGAGGCCTTGTGTATTTACTCCACATGTGCACATTAAAAATGAAGCACTTCTGATCCTAACACATTCATATAGGTAAGATTTGCAAACTTGTGAGTTTATAGGAACCAAAATATAAAAGCACACCTAAGAATGAAATTATCTGTGAAACAAAGTGTTTCATTAAGCAGTTCAGGCTAAATTAACTGCAAAAGTATAATACTCAATGTGTTCCAATTGAAAACAAATCCTAATTATACTGCATTGCCTGACAAACATTGCAATAAAAAGCACTGGCATACTCACGATGAAATCAAGACCCTCTATCTCAAAACTCTCTTTATCCAGCATGGAGGGTAATCTTGGCAGTGACAGTAAAAATCCAATCTGTCATCCAACACAGAATGAAATACCAGGATGTCATCATGTATTTCAGTTAAATAATATAATTACTATCCATCAGCATTTATACAGGCATTTTATTATATGTCAATGCATACCACTGAAATATACCTTATGCTGCTCACTATCAGTTAGCAGCTCTAAAACCTATTCATTTTGTTATTTCAATGATAAGATCTCTTAAGGTGAAAAGTCTTTTTTTGTGATGTTAAAATATTTTCTCCTGTCAAAGATTAATATGTAGAGACCACTATAAGTAAACCTTTAATAGGCTGATTTTCCCCAAAAAGTGTGGTGCTTTCAACATTGCAGTGTGTTTGAATGGCTTAAAATGTCTCAGCCAATGGCATGAGTTTGGGGAAAGACTTCCTCTTTGCATGAACAATGGAACAAGAGGAATATAAATGCATTTGGGAAATCTATTTGGAAACATTCATTATTTTTGCAATTCTGTTTGGTGGCACAGATATGTCACAAAAAATAAATAAATGAAATTCTGTGACCAATTACAAGCTATTTCACTATTTAATAAAACAGCACTGCTAGCTGCTTTTGCTAACCCAGATGAGATGTCACAGCTATTACTGCACAGTCATTACAGCTGCTTGTCATTTAGCTGCACTGCAGTACACTAATTACAGGAACAGTCATCCTGGAGCAAGCTGGGGTCAAGTGGCCTGCTCAGGGGCACAATGCCAACTTTACTGACTCTTCATTTATTGGCTCGCCCTAACATGTATTTTGACCTGCAACCTTTATGTTAACACCTCAATGTCAACAAATAGGTTACACATCACATTTTAATGACCAGAGAGGAGCTTTAATCACATCCTGACCAGAGGCATGTAGATAATACTGCAGGTGGAGAAGCGAGGGTCCAGGTTTTCCAGCTCTGTACGAGCCACGCCTGTCAGGAAATCTGGCAGACCCATCATCCTCCTTTTCTCTGTAAAGAAGAGAATAAAACAGAAATATAAAAATCTATATAATAAAAGTGAAGCAAACTTCATGATTCAAACCGCTGAGAATAATAACAGATAATCAACAAGTGAAGAGATGGTTGTCCTTTTGTGTGTGTGTGCCCATCTGTTAGTGTGTGAGTGCGTGTGTATGCACATGTGTGTTTGAGTGTTTTAAATGCAATTACAAAGTTATCTTCTTTTGCTTAAAAAACAAACTTTTAATATATTAAAAAAAAACATACTTTCAATGAACTTTAATTTTGTAAGCTACCTGTATTTTTTTTTTTTTTTTTTTTTTTTTTTTTTTAGTTATTTTATCAAAACAACCCAACTGCAGTTTAATTGATATTACTTGGAATTCACAAAAAACAAAACAAAACAAAAAAACATGATTTATGAGAATTAATGAAAACGGAGTTATCCGTTTTTGCAAATGAACTCTTCACTTGTTGATTACCTCGTCAGTGTTTTTAATCTTTAATCTCTTTCAATTTCAATCTGTTATTTCGCTCTTTAATGCTGATCTAACCAGCAGAAGACACTAGCCGGGTTTAAATCCCAGTTGCGCAGATGGGGGCTGTTGTAACACTGCATTACGATGTGACCCTATTACAACTGTGCTATTCTATCATGTTAGTGACATAATTCACATTAACAACTTTTTATTTTCTATTGAGAAACCATGAGAAAAAGGTGAATAAAAAATGAAAGTCAATGTTCAGAAATGTTGTTTATGTTTTGAACTATGCTGTATAGCTGTGTTTTGCAGTGTGTATGAAAATGAGTTTATTTTTTGTTATTAAAAAATGCCATTATTTTATATGAAAAAGTTAATAATTGTATTTTATTGACAAAATATTTTAGTTTGTCTTGTATGTTTTTTTGATTAGATCAGATAACATTTTAAGCTGTCTTATGGTCATGTTACACCGTGCCCCACCTATGGGGCATGTTGTCACATTTCACTTCCATTCTTTTGGGGTAAATCAAGAAAAACGTATACAATGTATTAATGAAACCAAACCACATAATTGTACTAGACATGTATGAAATTAATGTGGGAATAAATAAAATACTCTGAAACACAAGATTTTTTACACAAACTGAAGAAAGTCAAAAAGTGTTAGGTTGTGCCACACTCTCCCCTCGTATGCGCACTGCCATGACAAGATGACGACAGATCACAAAGAAACCTTATGTAGTGTGAGCATCACAGCAATTCAGGTAGTCTTACAGTCCTGTAGTGTGAGCTTGCCCTTACTTGCAGACCTAGGATTATTCACTGATAATTAGAATCAGTTTAATGGAATCAGTTAAAAACATCATACAGATGTGCTTACACATACTTAACAAAATCAGAATCGAATCAGAAGTCTTGCATATCCACAGGAAACAGCTCACTTTCACATTGAAAATAAGTGGAAATTAAACAATCGTTTAATTTTCCCAGTTACCTGTGAATAATATATTATTAGCCACTGATATATTGTGCACCTTTAGTTGCTATACCATCAAAACTAAAGAAATCCATGGGAAACCACTCACTCTCGTCGATAACAGGGTCGACATTCGGCCTAACAGTGAATCGGTTCTCGGTTGCACTTCCTTCAAAGTCTACCTGTAATGGAGAAAGGAAAAGGCAAAGCAATTACATTAAATCAATGATAATTTAACATAAACAACCGTTAAAAACATGCATTGCTCCATGTTCTCACCACTTTACTGATGCATGTGGCGATGTAGAAAAGATCATCAGGTGAAGTTTGCACTGATTTCACTGAAAAGTTGAATGGATTGGGGCATGGAGCGAACAGTATCCCTAATGCACACTGCATTGTACACCGTCTTATAAAAGAGAAAGAGGAGGTGGGGGTGTCAAACCAGGATAGCCAAGCCTCTTTAGGAAGAATAAATGAACTTAATCTGAGTGTTGTGCCCACACCTTATATAAACTTTGCCAGACTGTGACCTTCGGAGTGGAAAGAGACATTTTTTGCAGCAATGTCTATATGAAAGACAAGAGTCAGTTTTTGTTGTTTGGCTCTACTTAAATAATGTTAAGCTTTAAGACAAAATGTTGAAAAATGTACCAAGATGTTCTTAATATTCCGCAGGCAACTCTGCAAAGTGGTCAGATCAGCAAAGTTACGAGGGGACGTGAAGAAACGAATCACTTCCTGACGTCTATTCAGTATGTTCAGATCTCGAGTAGGTCTGTGGAACCACTGCCTGAGACAAACAGAGGGGGAAAAGGAAGTCTTTATTTCATCCAATTAGGGCTTAAACACCTTTTAAATGTGATAACATCTCTGTTATAAAACTAGGGGACATTACCGTAAAAGCAGAGATCCAAACTTGCTCCGACAGCGATTCAGAAGACCTGCAGAAAGCACAATGTGGCCATAGTTTTCCCATAAATATAAAGAAAATAGCTTACCCTAAAATGAAAATTATGTTGTCATTTACACCTATTCATTTCTTTTATTGCATATGATTAGCAATATTATAATATAATTAGCATGATTATGAGTATTTTTCAGAACTTACACTAACTTTCTCCTATAGTGTTGAACGGAAGGTTTGTAAATGAAATGAGAGTCAGTAAATGATGACAGAACTTTGGGTGAAATATTCCTTCTGCAGACTTTCCATAAAGCAACAATCATTTTCGACTTTTCTGAGTACACACTTAAAGGTGCCCTAGATTCAAAATTTGAATTTACCTCGGCATAGTTGAATAACAAGAGTTCAGTACATGGAAAAGACATACATTGAGTTTCAAACTCCATTGCTTTCTCTTTCTTATGTAAATCTCATTTGTTTAAAAGACTTCCGGAAAACATGCGGATCTCAACATAACACCGACTGTTATGTAACAGTCGGGGTGTACGCCCCAATATTTGCATATGCCAGCCCATGTTCCAACATTATGAAAGGCATTAGACAAGGGCAGCCAGTAATGTCTGGATCTGCACAGCTGAATCAACAGACTAGGTAAACAAGCAAGAACAATAGCGAAAATGGCAGATGGAGCAATAATAACTGACATGATCCACGATAACATGATATTTTTAGTGATATTTGTAAATTGTCTTTCTAAATGTTTCGTTAGCATGTTGCTAATGTACTGTTAAATGAGGTTAAAGTTACCATCGTTTCTTACTGAATTCACGGAGACAAGAGCCGTCGCTATTTTCATTTTTAAACACTTGCAGTCTGTATAATTCATAAACACAACTTCATTCTTTATAAATCTCTCCAACAGTGTAGCATTAGCCGTTAGACCACAGAGTATATAGCCTCAAACTCATACAGAATCAAATATAAACATCAAAATAAATACTTTACTCACATAATTCGAAGCATGCACACAGCATGCATGACGAACATCTTGTAAAGATCCATTTGAGGGTTATATTAGCTGTGTGAACTTGTAAATGTGCTGTAATATAATAGAGAGCTCGTGTGGCAGGGAGCACGCGAATTAAAGGGGCGGCGCGCTGAAAAAATCAGTGCATAGTTAATGATGCCCCAAAATAGGCAGTTAAAAAAATTAATTTAAAAAAATCTATGGGGTATTTTGAGCTGAAACTTCACAAACACATTCAGGGGACACCTTAGACTTATATTACATCTTGTGAAAAGGCATTCTTGGGCACCTTTAAACAGGTGTGAAGGAAATTTTTAATTAATTATAACTAACATTCTTTTCCTTGCAAGATTAACATTTATATGCTTTTGAGAACGAAATGCCTCAGCACTTGAAAATACTTTGTTTATATTACATTACATTAATGCATTTTCTAATCTTTTTACTACAGTATTCTACTATAGTACTGTACTTTCAAAATCTATTTTTATTATTTATCTTTTTTTATTATTATTTATTTTTTACACTTTTCGCACTGTTTTTGCCACAGACCTCTTACCGCTCCCTTGTCCACACCATTTTGAAAACCGCTGCACTAAAACATAACAGGATTTAATTAACTGTAGATGGTGGACAAAAGAATATGTTTTACCATAAAGACTCAATCCCTCTTTCTCTCCTGACTGGAGTTTAAAGACGGAAGGATGCAGCTCAGATTTAAAGATCTGTAGTGCACTGAGGAAAAAGTGCAAACAGGTTTTTACAGCTCTAAAAAGGTGAACGAATAGAACAAATAAAGGAAGGGACCTGTTCATACGCCCAACCTGTATGTGTCCCTGTCGATGTACACAACATCTTTCCTGCAAAATAATGAATGAACAAAATGAACAAAACAGATTTTTATACTTTTTTAATATGTACAGCACTTTGGTCAACTTTGGGTGTGTTTAAATGTGCTTTATAAATATTAGATTGTATTGTACTCACTGGAAAAATAAGAAAAAAAATTAAATGAATGGCTGATACATCAATGTCTTACAGTGTGTATGTCAGAAATTTGAATATGGGGACGCCTGTACTGCTGTCCTCCAGCTCTGAGCCAACTCTTCTCCTCTCTAGACACTTCAACAGTCCTCCTATTGACCTCATCTATGACAAAGAAGATCATCATGATATGCCTGTTCATTTGTTCAGAATCAGCATAAAAACACCTCTCAAGTCTCACCATCAGCACTGAGTCTAATGGGATACAGGAGGAGAGATACGGGATTTTCTCGCTCTCTGTGATGTTGGGAGGGAGAAAAGGGAGGTGTGCTGAGAGGAGTCGCTGTCTGCTGATGTCCAGACCTTTAGAGGATGGAAGAGAATCAATTACTGTGACCGAATCTTCACTAAGCTGGTGAAATGCTGCAAAATTTCCTGCACACATGCAGGAAAACGTGCAGTTTGACAATCACTCTTTTTTTATTGTATTTTTTTTTGTATGCATGATGTATATATACATCATGTTGCATATATTGTATTGTATGCATTGTATTGTATGCATATATATATATATATATCAGACAACATTATGACCATCCTAATATTGTATTGGTCCCCTTTTTGCTGCCAAAACAGCCCTGACCCATCGAAGCATGGACTCCACTAGACCTCTGACGGTGTGCTGTGGTATCTGGCACCAAGATGTTAGCAGCAGATCCACGTGATGTAAAAGAAAACGTGATTCATCAGACCAGGCCACCTTCTTCCATTGCTCCGTGGTCCAGTTCTGATGCTCACGTGTCCACTGTTGGCACTTTCGGCGGTGGACAGGGGTCAGCATGGGCACCCTGACTGGTCTGCGGCTATGCAGCCCCATACGCAACAAACTGAGATTCACTGTGTATTCTGACACCTTTCTATCAGAACCAGAATTAACTTCTTGAGCTATTTGAGCTACAGTAGCTCAATTGTTGGATCGGACCACACGGGCCAGCCTTCGCTCCCCACGTGCATCAGTGAGCCTTGGCCGCCCATGACCCTGTCGCCGGTTCACCACTGTTCCTTCCTTGGACCACTTTTGATAGATACTGACCACTGCAGACTGGGAACACCCCACAAGAGTTGCAGTTTTGGAGATGCTCTGACCCAATTGTCTATCACAATTTGGCCCTTGTCAAACTCGTTCAAATCCTTACGCTTGCCCATTTTTCCTGCTTCTAACACATCAACTTTGAGGACAAAATGTTCACTTCACCTGTCAGTAGTCATAATGTTATGCCTGATCAGTGTATACACACACACACAAAATATAGTATATGACAGATTTTGGGGAAAGACTGGCCAGATCAAAATGTTATGCATATCAAAGCTTTTTTTGTGTGTGTCATTTTTGGAGTTCTACAGAATCTCCATCCAGAAAAAGAGCAGCATTAACATCCTGCTAAACTACACAGAATAACAAATTTTCCTGGAATTGTGATAGAGAGCAAAATAAAACACTTACCAAAGTTTGCATTTGGAAACATCACCATTTCAGGCTTATAATCAGGGTTTAATTCTGAAATTGAAGCAAAAGTTTGATAGTATGACACTTTTTACACAAAAAAAAAAAAGAAAAAAAAGTGAGAGATGATCTTTGCTGATGATCTAAAATTTTGATTTTGAGAAAATTAAAACATTTACCAAGCCTTTCGAGAAACTGTGTTAAGCTTTGCTCTTGTTTGGCACTTGTTATTATGACGTTTGGACTCAGCTCTTGAATGACTGAAACAGAAAATTCATGATGGCAAAAACAAACCAACACAATCGAGCAAAAACATCATGCATTCTTCTGCCCACTGCATCTCTCTATTCTGGCTGATACAACACAAGCACGGAAATGTATGAAGAAACAACCAGCAGGTGAGAAACGAAAGAGAGCAAGAAACTAAAGAGATTTCTCTATGCACTCATGCACTCAAATACAGCAGAAAGCGAGTTGCAGTGGATGCAGTACCTCTATCCAGCAGGTGGAGGTCGCTGTTGTCCATCGTGTCCAGCATGAAATGCAGCGTATAATCGCTACTGTCATAGTAACTCAGCCCAATTTTACCTTGTTGAATAAATACACTCAGAAAAATCTAAAATAAAACAAAATGACCACATCGCTGCGTTACTAACGTAATTAAGTACGTTATAACTGAGATATTATTAAATAATAATAATTATTTACCTCAGAGTTTCCCTCATTCTCCTCATCTTCATTTATACTCACAGCGCTACTTTCTGGTTCTTGTAAAATGTTGCTTTCAGCCATATTTCACTGTGTAAAAACACTACATTTAGACATTTACACTTATCAAGTCATTCTTGATAGATGAGGAAAGTGTCGTGCGTCTTTTTTGACTAAATTTAATAATTAACCCTGAGGAAAATAAGATTACACTGAGTAAATCTGAGGTGGGTTTCTGAAGTGTTCGAGTATCTAAAAAGAGAACTAACGCCCAAATAAGACAGGATAATCCGCTGTTTTAATATTTGTTGTTGTTTTTTTTCTATGATAATCGACAAAATGTCGCCGTTGTCTTCTGAGTTTTGACCACGAGACACAAGCGCGTGAATATGGCGCGAAACACCGCAGAAAGCGCGCGCAGAATAAAAACAGATGAACTTTAATTCCTTTTTAATTTAATTTCATTCCTTTTAATTAATTTCTATTGTATAGAAGAAAGAAAATTCAAGCAAGACAGTGGGCACAAAAAACGGTTATTTTTTTTAATTATTTGAATATATCCATGAGTGAAATGCTTACAACTCTATGAGGCAATGCTGATAAACATTAAGGCTTCTTGTTAGGATTGTTATAAAAATAGATACAAGGGTTCTGGGATTTTCTTTATTTTTGAACATAACTTATAATTATTCAAGATATCCCCAAAAGTTTGTTGTTGGTGGTGGTGGTGGTGTTAGCCTACATTGTGTCTGATTTTTGTAATAGTGTCCATTAGTTAAGCTTATTGTGAATAAAGCAATGCCAAAAGAAGTGAGAGCAGGGTGCTGGACCATATGTAAGCAGAACTGGTTGAGATGCCATTGCAGAGCAGAGTATCACAGCAGTCGTTGGTGAAGGTGAAGTTTAAACCCAAGGCATACTTCTCCCCTGTTATCCCACACAGAGCAGGAATAACACAGCTCTTTTCATACAAGATGACCTTAAAGTCCCCTGTTCAAGATAAAACACACATAATGACAAGCAGATACATGCACAGGCAAATTTGTATGGTACTTTTTAAAAATGTCTGGCTTATGCAAATATGTATTTTACAGTTTATTGATAATCATTTGATGATAATTTGTGCTGATGCTATAATCATTTGTTTCAGCAGTTGTATAATCAGTTCTGACATGAAGCTATTCTAGCAATAGTACACAATGACATTCAAAATCAACACAGTGATCACTGGACTTTTAAGTTTTCACTGCTTGCAAGTAAATCAAGCACAGAAAAATTCCAATCTGTCACAGACTGAATGACATTAATGCCACATTTGCATACCTCGCTGTCCTACAGCTTTGCTAGAAAGACAGAGCTGACCCGGTGCACACCTGGTGGGGAACTTGAGACAGTCCAGTGGTGAGATGGAAGGAAATACACATGTATAACAGAACAGAGGAACTGCAAGAGGACAGATCAGTAGAATTATATAAGCAATTTTGTAGTAGATGATATGCAAATAAAATTAGAAGCTTAAAGCACTCTAAAGCAAAAATCACTTTATATTCCTAAGAATTACTGTAGGTAATTTAAAAGGCTTGTCATACATACACAAACTGAATAACAGCTATTTTAAGTAAAGCTTATGTAAGTGAGAAACTGTTACATTTACAACAGACATGATATCGACATGAAAACAATGATATGAAAACTATGATATCGATTTCTATTTTTACTCACCCACAGATGGGAAAAGACAAAAGAAGAGAATGTATCTATAAAACTGAGACATATTTAGATTTTCTTAGTCTACGATGATTAATCAGCGTAATTCTTTTAAAGGTCAGAATGGTCCAGTTTGTACATTATCCGATCTATACGTATCATCAGTGATCTGATCCTCATCTCAGATGTAAGCAGTAGATTATAATCTTTTCCTCTGACCCTGCCCTTTAAACATCAGAATGCGCCTCCACCTTAGAACATAATTCAATTCGGGCTTCAGCAGTTTGTTGATGCAGCTGAGGTCAAAATATCATTGGCAGAGGTCTCTGAATGCCCATTTTTTTTATATAAACATGCAGGCACATTTATTTATTTATGATTTAATGCAGCAAAAAATGACTAAAATATAATTTCAGTTCATTGTTTACAATAAAACAATACAAAACCATACATAAATAATAATAGTAATATACAGACTCTTTCAATTTAATGAATGCATGTTAAAATTAGAAAATTATCCCATGAGAAAACTTAATGTCCATTAATATATTTGGATCTGGATAAAAATGTCTAATATAATTTAAAAATGGATATTCTAATGTTTTACACTCAAAAAAATATATTTAACCGGTTTTGAACTGGTCACTTGAGTGACAAATTCAACATCTCCTATATACTACTTGGTCATCTATTTTCAAAATAAGTTTGCACCATATAATTTGGTATATATGCATTCATTCAGTTCCATTTGCCATTTATTGTATATAAATATAGATTCAACTTGGGTTTAACATCAGATGCTGGTGTATTACATTCAGTCATTTCCAACTGAAGTGCTTCATTGCCAGCCAATCACACACACACACACACACACACACACACAGGAAGACACAAGTTATAGTCTTACTTCAAAACTACACATCTTCAAAACAGCTGGCTAGCATTTCAATATGCAACAAGAGGATTTTCCAATCTTAAGGTTACGATGGTTAAGGTGAAGGCTTTTGCTGGCAAAAGTTGAGCAGCAGCACAAATTTGATTAGAGAATATATTTGTTAATGAAAGACACGCAGCGTAGAGGATGGCATGTCAAATGACTGAGGGTCTTGTGACTGTAGGATTCAAAAAGATCAAATCATGTAGTATATAAAGGACTACTTAATTCAGTGATCTCTCAAGGCAGCTTAGATCAAAAACCTTGTGCAGTGTACAGAAATAAAAAAGACAAATGCTAGAGCCAATCAGTTGTCATTTCTGACAATGAAACTACTAAAACAGTAACACTCTTTCTCTACATATTACTTTGGAACTCAACTTATATCAAGCAGAAAAAAAAAGCAGACAAGAATAAGTTTCACACTTCCTTTATTGTAATCCAAATTTATACAAAATGGAGATTAGCGGTTAGACTTGGCCACTCTCTCCAGCTCATCTTTCTTCTTGATGGCATAAGAGTTGGAGGAACCCTGCAATACAAACAGAAAAAACGTTGTAATAGCAGTCAAAATTCAACAAAAAAGGACAAGATTCATAAGTTAATTTACTATACATGCTCTGGACATGTAGACAATAAATGCTCCAATCAGATTGTCTCGCTCACCTTGGCAGCATTGATGAGCTCATCAGCAAGACATTCTGCAATAGTCTTGATGTTCCTGAAAGCAGCTTCTCTTGCACCGGTGCACAGCAGCCAGATGGCCTAAAATCATAAAACATCAACAGACAATAAGTGACCCACTTTCACATATAAACCATATCTTCACTGGCTATTTCTGTGCTGTATATTTTCAGTGAATGACCAAGTCACAAAGGCCTAATAAAGTGTCTTGGTTTACCAAAGGTATCCTAACTTATGACAAGACCCTTAAAAGTCAACATGAAACCCACAATAACTCATTTTAATGCACATTTCTGGTCTCACTGATATGCACTCTTAAAACAAGGTTGTGTATTAGCATCGATGGTTCTATGAAGAACTTTTAACATCCATGGAACCTTTTCATTGCACAAAAGGTTCTTTTTTCTATTTCTTCTATGGTATTGATGTGAAAACACCCTTTTGGAAATTTTAAGTAATTAACAAATTAGCCAAATGCCAAATGATTTATACCAAATCAATCAGGCTATTACCAAACTAAATGTACGTTTACAAGACAACGATGTACTTAAAAATGGAAGAGTGTTTCCTATGCATTTTTGAAAGGTTTTGCGTAAAATATTAGCTATTTAGAGATTTTTAGCAAGCTTTCACTCAAGTTGTAAAATCAGACCTGGTTGACTCTGCGCAGGGGGGACACGTCAACAGCCTGTCTCCTCACGGTTCCAGCACGTCCGATACGAGTGGAGTCCTCACGAGGGCCACTGTTGATGATGGCGTTCACCAGAATCTGCAGAGGATTCTGGAAAGGAAATAGAAATGGTCTACTATTAAGATCTCAGAAACAGTTTGATAAATCATAAAACCATGTTTCCATTCTGGAATATATTTAAACAGGCCTTATATTTTGCTATGACAAAAACCAGACCAAAGGCAACTAAGCATGAGTAAATGTGGAAAATCGCCTCACCTCGCCAGTGAGCAGGTGGATGATCTCAAAGGCGTGTTTCACGATGCGGACGGTCAGCAGTTTCTTGCCGTTGTTGCGTCCGTGCATCATCATGGAGTTAGTGACGCGCTCCACAATGGGACACTGAGCCTTACGGAAACGCTTGGCTGCGTATCTGCCGCTGGAATGGGGAAGGTATTTGGCATATTTCTCCTTCACGGCAATGTAATCCTATCGAAAGAGAGAAACACACTGATAATTATACACATGAATTTCTACAGCCTCCGAATAATCAAAATGAATCAAAACAATGCCGAAAACTCTTCTACATGCCTTCTGTCATCTGATTGATAGCTCATACTTTAGCAAATAAAAGACCTTTTAGTATAATTGTAAAAATGTCCACCTTCAGGTCACAAGTGTCTTTTTTGCTGTGAAATATTTCATGCATTTTAAAGTAAACGTAAGAATAACTTTTATATTATTATTTTATATTATATTGTTGATTCATACATGTTTAGAAAAATCATGTTTTAAGTTTAAAATATAATACAACAGGATTGGAGGAACATTTATTTGTGGGTAAAAAAGACATTTAGATGTCCACGTCAATAGAAATTTACAAAAATTATTTTATATACATAGAAAGCACATTAAATGCAAGTAAAACATCTACTTAAGGTTTCAAATAAGTTTTGGGAGAATTAAATGTGGGTGAAATAATGTTCCTTCATTCTGTGTAACACATTTGTAGAAAATGAACAACATACTTATTCTGACCGGTATTAATTAATATGTATTAAAATATATAAAAGAATAAGTGAGCATACTAAATGTTATAGCATTTTAAATGAGTAAAAAATTCTTGCTGACAACTGGGCAAATTCTAGGATAGTGGCAAAGTTTAAAAATGTAAAATTACAAGTAACTAGCATTTGGGGTAAAAGTAATTAGTCTTTAATATGGCATAAATAGATTTTTTGTAGTAAATATCCCTGACAAGATCGTTACACAAAGACATTTTAGCGGGAGTCTTCTGTAAATCATGTTATAAATGTATATTTAATTTTTACTCAAAAAAAATAAAAAATAAACAGAACCCATTCTGATGTATTGAAAAACAACAATTCAAACCTGTATCACACAGTTTTGATGCTTGAAACCCCTTTTTTGTCTTTGACCCTTGTACATCTCACTCATACTGCATTGCATTACGTTTTATCCACAGTTAAAACTACAAAGCTTTGACCGTTAAACTAAGAATTTTAATATCTTACCAAGACACATTGAGAGATACAAAATGACAACTGATGTTTATATGCATTGAATAGTCTTATAAAAATCTCGTTGATGTACAATTACAAGCTATCAGAACTTCGTCTTACTTTTTGGCCATACTATTTGTAGATACACATGCACCAAATTGTACATTTTTGGTCAGTTTGGTCATCTGAATATTTTTTTTTTTTCCTCCTTGAGCGCAAGCTCCATATTCTCACTACAATACTTTGTGCTATAAAAACACTTATTGTGTCTAAAAGTACTGGTGAAAAGATTTTTTGACCATTCTTTTATGTCAGAGTAAGGGTTAATGGGCAAATAAAAAGAAAATAGGCAGTGTCACATTTATGTGGACCTATGAGAGAGTCAAACACACCTGCAGTGAGATGTCATTGATCTGAACATCGTCAGTACTCCATTTGCCAAAGAGTTTGATCTCTGGAGTCTCAGCAACAGCTGGCGCAGCCTCCCAATCTTCTGCCATCTTTAAAATGAAATGAGAATGTCACTTTTATGTACATAAGGGTGTCCACAAAACACATCACCCAAAAAAAAAAAAAAAAAACACACATTATTGACTTGGGTAAAGTTGGTTTTATATTCGCACATTCGGACTTCTGATAAATTCAGACTTTCCAATAAATGTGCAATAAATTAATGTTTGCAAATTTTAAGCAGCGACATGATATTGACAACCAACGATTGTCAACTTACAACATTTTTCACAGTCGATCAAAATAGGCAAGTATTGTTTTAATGGCATATTTACTTGTGAATGTCCACTGAATGTCCAATGTAGTGTGATTAACAAGGCTATTGAATACGGATGTCCGAATGTGCAAATATAAAACCAACTTTACCCAAGTACATTATTGGGGGGCTTGTCTCCCATAGGCATTGAGGGAGACAAGTAACCCCCAATAATTCAAAATAGCCAAATTGTCCCCCTAATATTTGATATTTCTTAATGCTGCTCTCCATTACATACCGCTATGTTTGTTGTTAGGATGACAGACAGTTTAAAAGATAAAATGAGAATGTCACTTTTATGTGCATAAGGGTGTCCACAAAACATCACCCAAAAAAAAATCATACAAGTACTTGACCAAAATAATCAAACATCAATTGAAAACAATGATTTCAATAAGAATTAAATCATTTTACATATAGTGTCGCAATTCTATTTTATTATAAGGTTAACAGCACTCAAAAAAGTGCAACAACTTTCAATTAATACAATACATAATGTTTTGTTCAACATAGACAATTTATGTTGGAGATTTAAAAAAAAATTAAAAAGGATGAATAATCACGATCTCAAGTCTGCATAAAGGTTATGGATATGATCACAACATATTTAGACCCTAATTTTACTATTAATCTTTACGGCGCACCCCAATAATACAGTTAACATGATTCA
Source organism: Megalobrama amblycephala (assembly GCF_018812025.1). Lineage (NCBI taxonomy): Eukaryota > Metazoa > Chordata > Actinopteri > Cypriniformes > Xenocyprididae > Megalobrama > Megalobrama amblycephala. The sequence goes on from NC_063059.1 coordinate 19,906,125, forward strand.
GCTAAATTTGACACAATTTGTGAAATAGAAATCAGAATGTCACAACGCAGAGGTGCGGATCCACTCTCGGTCTTTTCTAAGGGAGAGACAGCGGGCTCATGGACCGCTTATCCAAGACGTTCAAATTCATCATTTCGACGAGCTACATATGATATATACGGGTTAAAATTTAAATATGAGTCTGTTAACAACCAGATGAGTCTATTTTGATGTGTGTGGAATGGGTATAAACGCTATAAAATATGTTTTTCATCATTACCTTCGCAGCGTGTGTGTGTATGGCGCACTCGAGCAGGCGGAAAGGAAGAGCGACACGAGGGCCGAGAAAAAAACCACTTCCGCTCAAAGCGCTTCCGGGTCGAGCTCTTCTTCTGCTTTCTCGTGTGACCGTGTATGGGGGAATTATCGCCACCTGCCACTGACTGCGAATAGAGTACGAAAATAAGACCTAAAACTCTTAAAAAGTCAAGATATTTTCTTTTTTCAAGAAATAGTAAGTGTACATGACCTCTAGAAAATGTTGTTCATCAACTTATCAAGCTAAATATTAATTAGCTGTTTTAGTTTTTAACTAATTTTCAGTACGTTTTGCTGTTTAGGGTTAAAGTTAGGGTAACATGTACAACCCTTAAAGGGTTAACGTTAGTTCACCCAAAAATGAAAATTCTGTCATTTATTACTCACCCTCATGCTGTTCCACACCCGTAAGACCTTCGTTCGTCTTCGGAACACAAATTAAGATATTTTAGTTGAAATCCGATGGCTCCGTGAGGCCTGCATAGGGAGCAATGACATTTCCTCTCTCAAGATCCATTAATGTACTAAAAACATATTTAAATCAGTTCATGTGAGCACAGTGGTTCAATATTAATATTATAAAGCGACGAGAATATTTTTGGTGTGCCAAAAAAACCAAAATAACAACTTATTTAGTGATGGCTGATTTCAAAATACTGCTTCAGGAAGCTTTGGTTATTAATCTTTTGTGTCGAATCTGCTGTTCGGAGCACCAAAGTCATGTGATTTCAGCAGTTCTAAATAAAATCAGCCATCACTAAATAAGTCGTTATTTTGTTTTGTTTTTTGGCACACCTAAAATATTCTCGTCGCTTTATAATATTAATATTGAACCACTGTAGTCACATGAACCGATTTAAATATGTTTTTAGTACCTTTATGGATCGTGAGAGAGGAAATGTCATTGCTCCCTATACAGAACTATCGGATTTCAACTAAAATATCTTAATTTGTGTTCTGAATATTAATGAAGGTCTTACGGGTGTGGAACAGCATGAGGGTAAGTAATAAATGACAGAATTTCATTACTTTGTTTCAACATTATTTTATTTCAACTAACCCTTTAACAAAAAATGAGCAGTAAAAGTATTCTAGCAATAAAAACTACATTTATTTAAGTTAATTTTCGATAAATTTAAAAAAAAGTTTTATATTTTTCTTACAACAAGAGTTGCTGTCCACACATTAAAAATGCTAATTTTTATTGACATGCTATGTTGTTTTATAACATTTTACTTTTTTGTTATGAATGTGAAAAATTAAGACTAAAAGCCGGCTTACACACTTGCTGTGAGTGTGACCTGACACTTTTTTACATGAGAGCAGCTGTTTGTTTAACCTGTTTCTAATTTTATCTGGCATTATCCATCCAGATAATCACACCTTAACCACATATCCTGTTTGTGCACCACTTTACAAACAAAACATGCGTTTACAAACGCAATGCATTATCCCGAATCTCTACTGAAGTATATGATTTAACCAGTAGAGGGCGGTAGACTATTTGTCTTTACCACTCACGGAAGTTACAGTTTTTCTCAGTCGCTTTGGTGCATTTCTCACATCACTATTTACATTTGCACAACAGTTAGTTCAACCTCCACAACATTTAGTCATTTGTGCACATCATAGTAGCAGTTTCTCATTCCTTCGAACAAATTGCAAATGCTTTTGGACATGCATCAATTGCTTTCATACAACTCTCTGCTGTTTTATAACATTATCATTTGCTTATGTCATGTCAGTCAAAATTAACTATACTTGTGAATGCTGAATAGTCATTCCATATAAAACTAATAGTCCTCATTTCATTGCTTGAGTCATTACATACAAAAATGTTGAACTAGTTGTCAAAATCTGTCAAGCAAATTTTACACATTTTTTTAAAATCTTTTTTTCCTGAAAATGTCTCCTAAATTGAACAATTTCTCTCAAGTGAATCTCAACTTTCACTGATGAGAAGGGGTGTGTGAAGCATTAGTTGCAACCAGTGATAAGCCACTTCTCTACAATCACTGTCAGAGGTGAATCCCATAAACCCCCACTTTACAAGCATATATGAACCAAGCAGGACATAGTGTGTACCATTTCTACAATACTGTGACACAGAAGTGGAAGGTCAGCCTCATGGAAAAGGGGTAAGGGTGCGGGGAAGAAGGGGAAGGGGACAAAACAGGGGAAGAGGAAGAAGAGGCCAATAGGCAGATCCCTGATGAAATCAGGGCTACAATTGTGGATCATGTTGTCAGTCACGGCCTCACAATGGCTGAGGCTGGTCGAAGGGTGCAGCCAAATGTTGGGAGAACCACTGTAAATTCAATTATTCAAACATTTCGTTGGGAGAACAGGTGTGTATAAATGGACAGTAATTCAGCACTAAACAATCTGCACTGCACTTCTGTCATTGTGTCATACATGAAGCTTGCAGTGGGACAAGAACTTGTCACTGTACATTTTACATTTAGACGTAAAGCTTTACTGCATCACACATTTAGTGTATTGTAGTGTACAGTAGTGTTACAGTAAAGATTTGCCATATGTACTGCAATATTGTTTACAGTTGTGCACAGCTCTACCCAAAGGGAGTTTATGTTTGTTGCAAATAAGGGTGTATTTTTTCTTTTGCACAATGCTGTGAACAAATTAGAATTGCAAAGAGCATATGCAGTAAAAATGTGAAACATACATATTCAGTGTCTTGTACTCAGTTACCTCACTAAATACAGTAATGTGTAACTTTACTGTATTTTTCAAATGGCTGTGCAAATAGTATATAGTGCTGTCTTGAGCATTTTCAGGTAGTGTCACCAAGATCTGACTTTTTTGCATTGGAAAACATTGACAGAGTAAACTGTCATAATGAAAACATGACAAAGCCATTTGACTATCTTGTTCATAAACAATGGTGTCAGGACTTTTCATCTTGATGACATTGACACTTTCATTGACACGAATACTTGCTTTTGAGGAATGACCTATCCATTTTGAGCAAGTGACACGCTTTTGCAGGTTATCAACTAGGTTTTGCAGTTTGTACTAATTGTGTTGTGAACTGCATTAACTGTTGTGCAAATGTAAATAGTGATGTGAGAAATGCACCAAAGCGACTGAGAAAAACTGTAATGCGCAAGACCGTCCCATGTCTTAAAAGTGCCCAAGCACAGTGACTGCACACTTCAGTTGACTTAACGCACACTAAATCCACACTATCTACCGCTCCGGAGCGATCTTTGAGGCTTATACCCTCATTTATCATGTCTAGGACAACCTTCTAGTGTAAGTTTAATTCATTAGATATAATTCGGTTGTGAAACGTTAAGTGTTACACGTTTTATTGGAGTAGAGATTAGGCTAAAACGTTTGAAAATAAAGAACTACAATCACGCAGGGATTTAATGTGTACCACTGGGTAAACAAAAAGTATTTGAACACTTGTGGGCTTCACACCCACTTGAACACTTTGGCCAAACTCCGGAAATACGTCAGTGTTGGTAGACAGACAAGCGGCCAAGTCAAGTGCAAAAAAACGCAAGTGTGGGTATTTGGACAGGCCCAAGTTTTGAGACAGAGGTTCTCAACCAGACATGTTAAAATGATTTAAATGTAGTTATATTAACATAAACTTAATGAAAATGCTTTAAAACATCAAAAGATTAAGTTAAAATAAACACTTTAAATAACTTTCCACTTCGGTCTTGTCTGTCCAAAGGACATTATTCAAGTCTTATGTTCAGAAGAAACTTTGCAAACCTAAGCCGTGCTGCCATGTTCTTTTTCTTTTATTCTCGAAATAAATGAACATAAATACCGTTTTGTTTTGGCGTTAATGTGGCATGACAGATTGCTATATTTTAAGAGAAGCGGCAGCGTGAAGCGCACGTGAACTGATCCTCTCCTCCGCTTTAATACCTATCGGAAATCAAACAAACCAAAATCGAATATCTTTCATATTAGTACATGTACACAAACTGTATTGCTCCTTAGGCTACGATTGCATGCTTAAATAAGCCTATAGCTATATACCATGCATATACACACACTTCCATTCTATAGGTAAGATTTTTAAAATGTTTTTAAAAGAAGTCTCTGCTCACCAAGGCTGCATATATTTGATCCAAATACAGCAAAAACAGTAGTGAAATATTTTTACATTTTAAAGTAACTGTTTTTTATATGCTTAGCAGCCTATATCTATGCGTTTTCAGGATTCTTTGATGAATAGAAAGTTCAAAAGAACAGCATTCAATAGAAAACTTTAGTAACATTATAGGCTACAGTTCAAAAGTTTCGGGGCAGTAAGAATTTTTGGGGTGGGGGAAATTAAAGAATACTTTTATTCAGAAAGCCATAAAGACGTATTTAAAACAGTTCATGTGACTGCAGTGGTTCAACCTTAATGTTATGAAGTGACAAGAATACTTTTTGTGCACCAAAAAAAACAAAATATAAAATAAATAACGACTTTATTCAACAATATGATGTCTAAGTTTCTGAACCACTGATTCAAAACAAATGATTTGTTAAGCTTCGAAGCTTCATGAAGCAGTGTTTTGAAATCGCCCTTCACTAGATATTGTTGAATAAAGTCGTTATTTTGTTTTTTTGCCACACAAAAAAATATTCTCGTCACTTCATAACATTAAGGTTGAACCACTGTAGTCACATGAACTGTTTTAAATATGCTTTTAGTGGCTTTCTGGGCATTGAAAGTGTTAATTATCTTGCGGTCAATGGAGGCCTCACCGAGCCGTCGGATTTTATCAAAAATATCTTAATTTGTGTTTCAAAGATGAACGAAGGTCTTACGGGGGTGGAACGACATGAGGGTGAGTAATTAATGACAGAATTTTCATTTTTGGGTGAACTAACCCTTACAATGTCTAAGTGTACCTGGACATTACAGTCATGTGAAAAAGTTAGGAATTATTGAATTCCATGGTTTTCCAGATCAGGATATAATAAAAATATATATATATAGTGCTTGGCAGGTCTTACATTTTGGAAAATAAAACCTCAGATGAACAAGAACACATGACATATCACACCGTGTCATTATTTGTTTAGAAAAAATAAAGCCTAGATAGAAAAACCATGCCTTGACTAACTTCAGACACCCTATAGGGTCATATTAGAGAATTTTCTGTTAGAGAATACATATTTGTTCTGTCTTATATGGCACTTTTATTATATTAGGTTTATTGTTATTGTTAATATGTTGTTATTGACAAATTTGCTACATTAAATGTGTAATGTTAGTTTATTCATATCAGATACTACCAGGAAACTAAGACAATTTTATGTTAATTATTGCTTATGTAACCATCTGTGAGTGAACATAAGCCAAGTCATTGCCAGAAGTGGCACAGATCTCTATAGCCAGAGTTGGGCCAGTTACAGTGAACAGGAATTGCCCCAGTGCTTTACAGCCGTAACAAATATACATGTGCCAGAGCGAGCTGCGGGCCACAATCGGCCCGGTTAACACACGCCGATGCCGAGTCTGAGCCGCAGGCGCTGCGGGGCAGCCGAGCTCGGGCCGATTATTATATGCTTATCTGGGTATGATTCAATTGCTTGTAGATCCTCTTTTAGCAGCAATAACGTGAAATAATCATTTCCTGTATGACTTTATCAGTCATTATTCTGGATGAATTTTGGCCCACTCTTCTTTAAAATGATTCTCCAGTTCATTGAGGTCTCACCACAGCATTTCAGTCGGGTTGAGGTCTGGGTTGAGGTCTGGATTGAGGTCTGGATTTACTGGGCCATTGCAGCAAATGTATTCTTTTCTTTTTCAGCCGTTTGGTTGTAGATTTGCTGGTGATCCTGCGGGGTCACTGTCCAGTTTGCATGATCCAGTTTTGGCCAAGCTTTAGCTGTCAGATGGATGGCCTCTATTTGGCTCTAGAATACTTTGTTATAGCCTATACAGATTTCATGGTCGACTCAATGACTGTGAGGTTCCCAGATCTTGTAGTTACAAAACCAACATAGCCTGCAATCATCACACCTCCACCCGCATGCTATAAGCTGTTTGTGCTAATATCCTCTTTTGGTTTTCATCAAACTTGCCGCTGTGCATTATGGCCAAACAATCAAATGCAACCATGAAAAACACCATGGCAAATCAAAAACCCAAGTAAACACAAGATTTACATAATTTACAGTATTTTTTGCTTCGTTAATGCTATTAAATTATGAAGGCAGTATTCCTATTTTAAAATGAGTAAAAGTATTTTAAAATGCCATTTACATGTGTGGATGAAGAATTTTCTGTTTAACCTCTTTCTACATGGAGAGTGTTAAAGGGTCATGAAACCCCCCTGTTTTACCCTGGTCGTTCACACCTCTGAGTTTCAAAAAGTCTGTGAAAATGGGCGTGTAAAGCTCTGGAAAAGTGGGAGTGTAGGGGGGGGAAGAGGGGAGAGAACAACCAATGAAGCACAGACATAGAACACACTCATTATACAGAATAATGAATATTAATAGGCTATATGAGCACGGAGAGAATGACAACAAACTCACAAGCACAAGGGAGAAATGCAAAAGAATATTTAATAGGGCTAATAGCTACTTTGTTTACATTTACGAGCACTGCAGTCTCAAAATCAGTCTTTTAGAATAATCGTGTCGTCGCGTTCAGATAGGCTACACCACTGTATCAGTGTCCAGTTTGCACATATAATTCATTTGAAGAAGACTTGATGAAATATGTGTGCATATTAATACAGCGTGCTGGTTAATGTTTGGTGCAGGAGAATGTGTGAAATAAAAACTTTAATCACGGATACTTTAGCCTATTTTGTATGGGCTATGTGCCACGTGGCTAGTGTTATTAAACTCATCGCGGAGCTCCGCGCTGAAGCCGAGCATATGTGCGCTCCGCCTGTATATCATAAAAACAACCGTATTTTTCATGTGTTCGTATTCAAACTCCAGTTCTGACCGCATCGCGAGCAAAATACAAACAACACACGTGCTGTGCTGTGCTGTGCTGAGGTAAACAGCCTACGGCTCGCGTGTCTGAACGCAGCTAGAGCAGGCAGAGGTGAATGAGCCACACTTTAGTGACATTTGAATTTTCTGCTGTAATGCGATCTCATGCAAACATATTTTCCATTTGTGCTGGTAGATTACAGCAAAACAATCCACATGCACACAAACCTCTGCTCTGGTTGCGTCGCAGGAAAACACACTGTGTTGTGGCACTGAGGAAACCAACACCAACGATATGTTTCTGAATGACAACAGACCGAGGCGAGAGAAGTGATACTTCCTCGTGCATAATACCGCAATTCTAATCGTATGCATACCACAGTGCAGTGATTGGATTGAATGAGCTTTATGTCATGAATATATGTCGAGAATCTACGTCAGCATGTTCGAAAGTACACGATGATGTCAGATTTTGTGACGTTGCTCCGACTCAGCTTTTCAAACAGGAAGACAGAAATCGCACTGAAAAATGCAAAAATAACTATTTTTCACTTATGAATAACATTAATGAGTATCTTTAGTGTTTTCAATTATGTGCAGCCTATACATATCTGTTTACATCTCAAAACAAGTGTTTTGGGGTTTCATGACCCTTTAAGAGCGTTTGGGGCTTTTATTTTGAAATCCTCCTCACTGCAGGTTTGCGGAAGTTCTCGCTGCTGATTGTAGACTGAATACACACACACACACACACACACATATATTCATACACATACACAGACGGTTCTGCGCTCAAATTTGGCTAAGAAATTAGACACCAAAACATCATATTCCTGGAAACACACCGCTATTCGCTGGAAAAGGCCGAAGGAGACCCAAATAAGGTGTGCTATTGTTTACTTCTCTTTTGTTGGTTGTTGTTGTGAAACTATGTATTGTACTGTGCATGCAGAGGCCTATCAGAGCCACCCTATGCAATGCAAAACCACAAACTGCATTGCATTTACGCACAGTCTGGCGTGATAGTAACGGTGAGAGGTGCTTCGTATCTTCTGTGGTTTGTACATGTCTGATTTAAAGATAGACAAAGGCGTTGAATTGACTAATATTATCTATATCTCACCATCACACCGGGCCTCTGCTTGCGCAAAAGTAGAGGGCTGTGTCTCAAACTACTCTGCTGCCCACCCAGGAAACACCATAGACTTGTCTGAACTGGTGAACCATCAGAGAATGATTCTAGGTAGACCGCTCACTAGGTTTGAGACACGGTCAAAGTGACTGAAATCTGCCATTCAGATCATCAAAGTTTTGTCGAGCCCTTTACATCACATTTAGACATGGACTGCAGGTATACAAGCTTCATAACTTCAGCTCATTCACATTGATCTTAATGCTGAATCCATTAGTATGTGTATAATGTGTATAATGTGTTGGGTGTTAACAGTTGCACAGTGAAATATACCAAAACTTCACAGCTGAACAATACATACCTGTGATTTTGATCTATTATCTACGTACATGCATGTGTTGATCAGTCTCTGCTGAATTAGATAAAAAGACTTCCATTTAGGACACAAATATACATTTACTTGATCTGTTCTGAACCTTTGTTAATCTAATCATTAATCTAATCTGTCTGTGTGATCATTTTAATATTGCTGGCATCAGCCGATAACTTCCTGTTGTCAGGGGGTTTTCTGAATTTCCTGTTTTCTAGTGTTTTTGAGTGAAATTAAGCATATAATGTTATTTATAATATAATAATTAATTTAAATAATATTATAAATATTAATGAGATAAACAATATTAATTTAGCAAATAATAACAATAATAAATAAGAATATAATTTAAGCAAAAATAATATTAAATAAAATATTATTTCACAATTATATTATATATGGCATATATTCTGGGATATTATATATTCCATAATATATGCCATTAGGCAATAAGAAGAATTTTACATATTAAATTATTATATAAATAAAAAATACCCTGCAATATTCAATGTAAAATAATTTTGTACTTCACTGTTATAATTTACTATATTTTCATTTGATAAGAATCCTATATAAATCTGCATATAATACATCCCATGTAATAATTAACAAAAGTTGTCCTTATACCCTGGCCTGTATTACTTATTCAGTTTCCTTGAATTATCAATAATAATTACTAAAAATGTTTCACCAGGAACAATTTTAAGTTTTTTTTTTTTTTATCAAATATTGAAATGAAAAATCTTGTGGAAAATTATGTTTGTTATATTTCTGTGAGTTGATTATTAACTGTTGTTTTTTACTATTACTGTGTTAATTATGTTTATTTATTTATTTTTAATGTTGTTCTTGCCATGAAAATAGCCATATATGCTGATATGGCAATAAAAATAAACAAACAAACAAATCATAATTATTTCTAATAATTTATTGTTACTATGTAAAACTATACTATGGGGTCTTCATCAAACAGTGTGTGTATTTATTTGTAATAAATGTATAATAGACCATCAGAAATTGGAGTTATTAATCTGTTTAAAATTACAACACATGAAACACATTGTGACAAATTAGACCTGCGTCCGAAATTGAATACTTCTCTACTATATAGTACGTGAAAAACAGTGAACAGAGTAGTATGTCTGAATTCATAGTATTCGAAAAACAGTAGGTGAAAAGTATCCGGATTGACTTACTACTTCTGGTGAGATCCTGAAGTGCGCTTATGACGGACACTTTACTATCCCATGAGGCCACGGGAGTTGAATGGACTTAACTGATGCTGATAGGGTCATGTGACAGATGTAGTATGTCTGAATTAATTCATACTGCACGCATTCGTACTATATAGAACATATTTTTTCAACGGTCGTGAAGTAAATTTAAATTCATATGTAGTACCTATTCAAAGTATGTGATTTCGGACGCAGCTTAGGTGTTTGAAACCAACACAAAAACATCACTTTAAATTAATATACGAATAATATTGTTTCATAGATGACTAACCCTGGTGTAGTCCACAGTATTGTTGATTTTGACAGTACAGCATGCAGCAGTAATAGTTGGCAATGTTATTAGCATCATGTGCAACAACTATGAATGGCATTAGCATCATATTAGTGTGGCTGATCAGAATAACCTGTAATTGATCTTATGTAGCCATTGCAGCAGCTGAGAAATAAATGTTTAGTGCAGGGGTGTCCAAACCCGCTCCTGGAGGGCCACTGTCCTGCAGAGTTTAGCTCCATCTTGCCTCAACACACCTACCTGGAAGTTTCTAGTATGCAGAAACCTTGATCAGCTGGTTTATTTGGGGTTGGAGGTGAGGTGAACTCTGCAGGACAGTGGCCCTCCAGGAGCAGGATTGGACACCCCTGGTTTAGATGCATCCTTTTGCATGTGAACTCAGCATGCCAGCTGTCTCAGCGAGCCTTGGCGTCTGTTTGGGTTCAGATTTGCGTTGGGGCAGACATGGCGTGCATGGTCACCGGGTCAAGGATTTGGCTAACTTGCACAAGCCGCGTGGAGATTAAGCGGCTGGACGTATGGTCCTGTGACGCACGGATCCCACGAGCTGACACATGGAGTATTCGAAGCACATGCGGCGTACCGGCGGAGTAATTATTAATAATAGTGTCATTGCGTGTGTTTTGGAAAAGGGTAATGAAAAAGCGGCAGGATTTGATTTAGTTTCAGGTCAGTATATTTATTGAGGATTTCATGGTTGAGTTTCACTGCTGTGATCTTTATGGAGGAAGCTGTCAGCCTTATTCATTGGAGAGGTGTCTGCTGCACATTTCCTGTTTGTCGACTTCGCAAACCTTCTCTTCTGTGCTATCTGAGACACTTGGGTGTGTCTGTTTGAACATAAAGTGTAATATCTCACACCCCTAATCAGTGAAGATCTACTTCCTTCTGTAATCTGTTGATATGTCCTAACTTGAAATTCAGAGTGATGTTGATGGCAGTGAGCACTGAACTTTACTTTTACTTTACTTGTTTTTGTTTGTTCATCTTTTTGTTTTTGTTATTCTGTTCTTTCTCTCAGTTGTTTTTCTGTTTGTTTATTCTTTTAATTTTTTCGCTCTTTTGTCCATTATTTCATTTGCCCTCCTGTAGCTCAAACAGCAGGTAACCATAAGGCATCTTTACACAGCTGAGTTAAAGGGTTAGTTCACCCAAAAATGAAATTTGTCATAAATTACTCACCCTCATGTCGTTCCACACCCGTAAGACCTTCATTCATCTTCAGAACACAAATTAAGATATTTTTGATAAAATCTGATGACTCAGTGAGGTCCAGATAGCTACTAAAGATATTTAAAACAGTTCATGTGACTACAGTGATTCAACCTTAATGTTATGAAGTGACGAGAATACTTTTTATCTGCCAAAAATAACAACTTTATTCAACAGTATCTAGTGATGGGCGATTTCAAAACACTGCTTCATGAAGCTTCACGAATCTTTTGTTTTGAATCAGTGGTTCGGAGCGTGTATCAAACTGCCAAAGTCACCTAAAGACACCTGTTTGCCACTTTAGAAGCGCTTCTGTGCCACCTTTGTTTGCAGTGTAAATTTGGCAATAGATTTTATATACATAGATGTCTCATTAATGGCTGTTTCTATGGGCCGCTATACATATTGGAACAGTCAAAGCCGATCCGTGAACATTCAAGAGCAAGCTGACTGAGCATCTGCAATCGTAGTTATATGCATGAATATGTGTATCTGCAATAGACTTCAGCAGATGATTTAACACAATACAAGACGAAAGCGTCAGCTAACAACGACAATTAAGTTACCATAGTTTAAAAACATATAATATTGAGTTAATACATATAAAACACAAACCAACAAATTCTCACATGTGAAAGGTTATCCCATTTTATCACGAATTTAAAGGGTTAGTTCACCCAAAAAATGTAATTTCTGTCATTTATTACTCACCCTAATGTCGTTCCACACCTGTAAGACCTTCATTCATGTTCAGAACACAAATTAAGATATTTTTGATGAAATCCAAGGGTTTATGAACCACATAAAATAACATCAGCAGCAACATCATTGCACCTTTAAGGCCCAGAAAGGTAGTAAAATAGTCCCTGTGACTGCAGTGGATCAACCTTAATAATACTGAGACCACGTTCTGATGTAGAACCTGGAAGTGCTGCACTGTGTTTACAACATGAACAGCGTCAGAGACTGACAGGGAAGAGAAGAAATTGTTAAATAAAGATGTTGTGGCCTCTGGGAAAACTCATTGATTTTTACTGTGAGTGATGACAAGCATCTGACACGTTGACTGTTCCAAGATGGCGGATGCGTCGACGTGTCTGGAGCAGTCGAAATATGGCATCTACTTATACATATCTATGGCGCTAATAACCACAAAGTTTGAGTGCATTCGGGCCAGAGCCTAGTTTCAAATCAGTTCTTTGTCTTTCGACACACAAAGCACCAGCTCCGAACCAGAAAAAGTGGTTCGTAAGTAGCACCAAAACATTGCTGGGCTAGAAGTAGCCGCTTGCGTCAGGGGCTGGGGGCGGGGTTACCGTGACCACAAGAAACTGTGACCGCCATTTTTGAAAAGCAGCTAATCGAGCTAATAGCAGCTCGACGTAATCTCCGTCTAATACAAATTACGCAGCCGTGTTTGGAAGCCGATGTAGGTTCGCAAAGCCATGAGCATCAACAGTAGTGAAACATCCGCGATTGTTGATAGAAGGCTTGTTCGAGATGCATCGGAACAGCGCGGACCGATTCGGCGGATCCGCGGGAGCGTTTGTCGAGCATACGACTCCTTGTGCTTTTGGATCGTTCTCGCGGAGCTTTGATGTCATGCGCCGATCGCTTTGCGAGAAGCCGATGCATCTCAAACGAGCCTGGTGTGTTTGTGTTTGGCGCTGCGGCGCTAGCTTTGCTGTGAAATATGAGACGTATACAGTGACGCAAGACCTGGCTCTGTGGTGGCTCTCTAGCCTGTCAAACTGGTTCTTAGAAGGCTCGTCAGTTGAACCAACTCCGAACTGGCACTAGCACTAGCTCTGAACTAGCACCTGGTTCGTGCTGGTGGAAAGGGGGTAAAAGTCATGGGTTTGATTTCCAGAGAAAGCAAGAACTGATAAAATGTGTACACTGAATGCAGTGTAAGCCGCATTGGCCAAAAGCATGAATGTAAATGTCATGTAAATTTGTTTATTCAATCTTTCATTTGTTTGTTCTATTGTTCATTCGTCTGTTCATTATTTCACTTCATATGATTTTCCGATTATTTGTTCAATCTTTAATGTTTGTTCTTTAGTTCTATCATCTCTTCATGATTTAATTAGTTTTTTCGATCTTTTATTTGATCTTGTGATTGTTTGTTCATGCTTTCATCTGTTCATTCTTATGTTTAATTCATTCATTGTTCTATTTTTGTTCATCATTTGGTTTGTATATTATTATTTGTTTTCCCTTGTTCATTATTTCTTTCTGTGACTACGTTTTTCCTTTGCGATTCTAAGTTGGTTGTACATTCCATTTTGTTTTGATTGACATTCGTTCTTTCTCAGTCATTTTCTCTTCCCTCTCTTTGACATTCTGTTTCTCGTTCACTTTCACAGCTGGGCTCTCTGCTACCTGGTTGCCCTGGTAACGTGTTGCCATGCCGTTCCCTTTCGGTAAGTCTCACAAGTGTCCAGCGGACATTGTGAAGAATCTAAAGGACAACATGACCATTCTGGAGAAGCAGGACATTTCGGACAAGAAGGCTGAGAAGGTACTAAACACATTTGTACACAGTGCTGTTACACATGGGTGTGTTACAATGTGTTTGGGCTTGAACTGTGAATATTACCCATTAAAGAGTGTCATAAAGCTATTAATAAGAGGGGTGTGTGTCTTCAGGCCTCTGAAGAGGTGTCCAAATCTCTGTTGGCGATGAAGGAGATCCTCTACGGCACCAATGAGAAGGAGCCGCAGACAGAAGCTGTGGCTCAGCTCGCTCAGGAGCTCTACAACAGCGGCCTGCTCAGCACCCTCGTCGCAGATCTGCAGCTCATTGACTTTGAGGTGGGAGGATCAGTTTAATAGACTAGGCCAGGAAATTACACTACAATTATATAGATTTCTCAAAGTAGCCCAAAGTCCCCCAAAATCCAGTTCTCAAATGCTCTTTTAAAGGATTAGTTTACTTCAGAATTAAAATGTCCTGATAATTTACTCACCTCCATGTCATCCAAGATGTTTACGTCTTTCTTTCTTCAGTCGAAAAGAAATTAAGGTTTTTGAGGAAAACATTCCAGGATTTTTCTCCATATAGTGGACTTCAACAGTTACCAACGGGTTGAAGGTCCAAATTGCAATTTCAGTGCAGCTTCAAAGGGCTCTACATGATCCCAGACGAGGAATAAGGGTCTACGCATTACATAATCATGTTGGAAAGGTCACGCGTGACATAAGCGGAAGTACAGACCTAGTGTTTACAAATCGAACGTGCAAAGGCTAAGTCAAATGCCCTTTACAAAAAAAGGTAACACAACAATGTTGAGCTGGAGTTTTTCACCCTACCACGGCACTTCCACCTACGTCACGCATGACCTTTCCAATGTGATTACGTAATGCGCATCGCAGAGCTTGTGCAAGACGAACATTTGTGACCAATCGTTTCGCTAGATAAGACCCTTATTCCTCGGCTGGGATCGAGTAGAGCTCTTTAAAGCTGCACTGAAACTGCAAATTGGACTTTCAACCCATTGGTATCCATTGAAGCCCACTATATGGAGAAAAATTCTGCAATGCTATTTTTGAAACTGATCAAGCTACATAACATTTTGAGCTTTGCTTGCTAGGTAAGAAACAACCAGACAGAGAAAAAAAAAAAAAGAATGCAAGAAAAATTCCAAGATTAATATCGTCCCTGATTTGTGATAAGTGAAAAAAGAGTCTTCATCTTGTGCAGCTGAGAGACATTAAATGGCAAACTGTCATAATACCAGGTGTAAACATCTTGACATGTCTGCTTTATTTCTCAAATTCCAATTTGTGGAAATACATGCATGTATTTTGATTACTTGAGCTTTTCAGTAACTGTTCTGCATGTTATTTGTGTTTAGGGCAAGAAAGACGTGGCGCAGATCTTTAATAATATTTTGAGGCGTCAGATCGGCACACGGACACCCACTGTTGAATACCTGTGCACTCAACAAAATATACTCTTCATGCTGCTTAAAGGGTGAGACACACACTCACAAACACATTGTGAAGACATTCATTCGATTTTTATATTCACCAATTTAATGTACATCCTAAAGTTTTGCAGTTGTCAGACTAGTTTAATCTGCTTTTCTAAATTAAAGGCTGCTGTTTAGATCATATCTCAAACTAAGATATCAAAGAAGTGGTTTGGTGACTAACATGAGAATAAAAATAAATATTCTTAGAAGAGCTGTCCCTTCCCAGATAAGTATTTACTCTTATTAGTCAGCATTGCATATATCTAATAGTCAGCATTTCGTACATCTAATCCTACATCAGTGATATAATCTTAAATGTGAATATGTTTGGGTAGTTCACATGTTAGTGCTTTTCCAACTTTTAAGCCTTAAAAGTTGGCCATATGACTTCAGAGGGTATCGAATCATAATATAGTTTTGAGTCAAGAATATAGCACACAATCATATGGACAGGTCAAATCAGTCATATTCACAATACACTTTCTTACAAAGAAGCTTTGCAGAAAATCACAATGTTAATATCTTAATATCTAGAGCTGGGCGATAGCAGTTTACATTTAGTGACGACACAAGCAATAAATCCCTTTGAGATATGCTATATACTATGTATCACCCTACACAAGTATACTGTGTGTTTACAAATAAAGTTAGACATACTTGTATATCCAACTTTATATAAAGATCTGGGTGATAATATAATTGCATTTTATGAAAAAATCAAGCATTTGAGATTTGCTCTATACTATATATCGCTTTATGCGAGTGTAAAAATGAGACGCAGAATGAGACGCTTTGCTTGCTATGATATGGAATATCCACAAAAGTGTTGTTAGTATCTCATTTCACAGATAGTTTTTGTACTGTTTCTATATATATATATATATATATATATATAAAAATTATTTTGTCCCGTTATTATGCTTGTTGACACTGTATAAGCAGACTGTGGCGGTTGGTTGGTGTTGTACTTTGTCCCGATTGGACGGCAGGCTAAAAAGTGACAGTGATGAGCGCAGGAGTTTCTCTCTCAACTTTCTCTCTCTGACTCCTCTTTCTTTTCGCCTTCTCAGAGACAGGGTTTCCTACCTGTACTCATGTCTTCTACAATAAAAAAAAAATGGTCCATTTCAACTGCTTGGGGGGGGGCTAAATAGGCCTCCCCTAGCCCTAGTGTAGCGCCGTCACTGCATGTTCATGAAGTGAATACTGTATGTTTACCAGAGGTGGGTAGTAACGAAGTACATTTACTTCGTTACATTTACTTGAGTAGTTTTTTGGAAAATTTGTACTTTTTAGAGTAGATTAAAATGTGGGTACTTTTACTTTAACTTGAGTAAATTTGTAATGAAAAATCTGTACTTTTACTTCGCTACAATGGGCAACGTTCATCTCGTTACTTTATTTTAATTCAATACTGTAAATGTTAAGAAATGCGTAGTTTATTCCATGCGCGCTGTCTCTTTTTGCATGAACGATGCCCCATTCACAAATGAATCACTCTTTTGAGTCGATTCTGTTCAAAGACTTGATCAAACAAGTTGGTAAAGCTGTCTAAATTGATTCGCGAATCAGTTTGAATGATTTGTTCAGTTCCTGCACGCGCTGAATCGTTTGAAGCGGTTTCTCACTCGGAGCGGATGAAGTGGCAGTGGACCTACAGTCAATTAAAAGCAAATCTGCAAATGCATACAGTTGTCTGCCAGCGATGAAGATCTTTATTAGTTGAGCTGCGTATGCTGTCTGTGAACAATTCCACAGGTAGGCCTATCGATTTCATTTGATTTTACTTCATGATACAGCCGAGCCAATAGCCTACATTTTACAACCAAACAGATTATTACGTCACTATAACAAAAGTATGTAGTATTTCTTTACCGTTTTTATGGGCATATATCTTAATTTATACATATACTATTGCGCAATGGCGGCGCCAGCGACCTGTTCGTCTTGAAAATGAACGCTTTGCGTTGACACAGTTAAGCAGTTTACACACGCCTGCTGAAATATACATTTGATTACATTTTGGAGAACAGACCGAAGAAGATCCGTCAATGTGTATTTGATCATTGTTTGTGTCAAGTTCAGATATGAGCGCGAGCACATGTAAAGAGTTTTCTCTCTTCTTTAAAATGTAACGTTAGCTGTATGTTATTAATATAGTAACGATACATTCGGGTTACAGATGCTAGAAATAATGCTTGTCTCTTCTATGTTTGTTTGTTGCAAAGATATCTAATTATGATAATAAATTAAATATCTATTTAAATAATAAACATTAAATAATAACATGCTATTGTGTGTGTGTGTGTGTGTGTGTGTGTGTATATATATATATATATATATATATATATATATATATATATATATATATATATATATATATATATAATAAAAGTAACTAGTAACGAGCTACTTGAGTAAGATTTTTATTGGATACTTTTTTACTCTTACTCAAGTAACTATTAGGATTATTACTTTCACTTTTACTTTGAGTAAATATTTCTACAAGTACTTGTACTTTTACTTGAGTACAGTTTTTGGATACTCTACCCACCTCTGATGTTTACACGCCCTTTTAAAAATGGCAGATGCCGGTGTTTGATGTGTTTGACCAATCAACAGACACTCACGTCACTGATAGTTCCTATAGAGCTGGTTTAGACCCTTACTCTGAAGTAGGTGCTAATTTAGTTCCCCCAAAAGGAGTTCCTAGAACTAAAATCATTCCTAGTTCCTGCGGTGTGAACACGGCAAAATCCAGGTACTTCAGCCAATAGTTCTAGCCCCTCATGAAAGCCAGCAAACAAACTGGGTCTGAGATCACAGTCACGTGTCCTCAATCTAGCAACCCACATGAGGGTCGAGTCTAATGAGGAGGGGGTGGGAAACAACTAGCGGTGTAACGATACGCTCAGGTCACGATACGGTATGTATCTCGATACCGAGTTCACGATACGATACGTATCACGAATATTTTTAACAAAATGAAACTGAAATTCAAATAACTGAAAGTTGTTAAAAACATTAACAACTTTCAATAATTTTCCTTGTTGTACATACAAGATCACATTTCAAGGTTTAATATAAACCTTCTGTATTCAAATTAACAGCTGAATAGGTCTGTCTGTCACTTAAAATGTTTAAAAATGTTAAATTTAATATGAACTTAGAATTAAGTATCCTAAAGGACCGTTCACATATCGCATCTAAAAACGCGTGGAAGGCGCGTCCGCACCGCTTCTCCTTCCTTCCAAAGCGCTTGAGCTCCCGTGGCGTTGGTCGTTGCTATGCAACCATGAACTGCGCTATGGGAGTAGGAAGTTTCAACAAAGAATAAATTGATTTCTATCCCTTGCATTACATTTACTACTAGATATATTTATGAAGATAAGATATAAAAACCACCCTCACCCTGTTCGGCTGAGATTTTGATGTTTTGTTACGGAAAGGCCGAAGTTGATTCGGTTGGTTCTTGTCACATGACCTGCGGTGCGCTTGCGGCATTCTGAAAAGTTGGAATTTTTCATCACGATGCACCGCATGCGCGTCGCAACCGCGTTGCTTCCATTATGAGCGCGCCTGCCACGTGGCTACATTTGAAATAACTGACTTGCACTGAGAAAAGACGCGAATATGTGAACGGCCCCTAAGACAGAACTTCTTAAAGCAAAGCATCGCAAGCATCTTTTGCTTTTCTGTGAGCACAGTTGTTGCCGTGGCACTGTGGTGAAAGAACGCCACGACTTTTCTCACGCGACCAAGCAAGAGAAACCTTTAAACCTTTAAAAGTTTAAACATTTACTGAACTAGAGAGCTGATTGAGACACACCCTTAATAGAGTACCCCAGGGATTGAGAATGCCATCGACGGCCGTTTATGAGTGCTATTTATTCATCATCAAACATTTTAAAAAGAAACATTTTAAATACTTACAGTCTACACAACAGTCTCCGTTCACAGCGTCACAGACATTAATATTTTAACGTTTATAAAAGATGAATCATTGTCTGGCCATCTGGGATTTTGGTATGGAGATAAAGGTTATAATTATATATTTTTTGTACTATTACCCACGGTGTGTGTAATTAGCACCATTTGTTGTTTTCTTGTGGTAGAGATAGAGCGTTTGGACCCGGAAGCGCTGCCGCGTGATGTCGACTTAACAACCAAATAGGTACCCCAGGGATCGTGTTTTTGTAGGCCAACCCGGAAGTTGCGGCGCACAGGTTCCCTCGATTGAAGCCTATGCATTTTTCCCATAGACTTTTGGACAATCGCAGAAAATAAGCTCTGTGTTTAACAAAGGGTTATGACGCTTACACATTTTGTCTATCAAGATAATCTTTACAAGTTAACACAACATTTATACATTTTGAAGCCTAAATAAAGTCGTCAGATATAAAAGGCTAACAGTAGGCTATAAACGGACTACAGCACACCATAGTCGCGGATCAACGTCATCACCACCAAGCTTCCTCAAATATTATTTAGAAAACAACTTTATTTAAAAACATGCTCACTGATTATGATCTGCTCTGTGTATGAATACTTATCCACTTTTTCATGAGAAATGCTGTCCAAAAGTCCCGTTTTTAATGATGACGTCTAAAGTCCCCGCCAAAGGAAGTAGTCCCTTTTAGCAATTTGTTAGCAACTGCCGATTTTAAGACGCAGTAAAAGTTTAAAAAAATCACAAGCGGGTTATAACTGGTGTGTTTTATGTCATAGATCAAAACGTGAAAGTATTTAGAGGCTTTGTTAACCACAGACCTTATTTCAGGCGATTTAGCAAAAACCCATTCAAAAAACCCATAGACTTTACGGCGTTGGAACCAGAAGTCCTAAAATGCTAACTCGCTTCCGGGTTTTGCCTACAAAAATGCGTCATCCCTGGGGCACTCTATATGCGGTGACAACCCGGCTTCTCTCACTGCCACCTCCATGTTGCAGACGAGGTCACGTCAGCAGCTCAACCAATAAAATTAGACTGCCGTCATATCGTAAAAGTATCGACATCACTCTACGATACATATCGTAACATTTTTGCATCGCGAAATATCGTACTGCGATATATCGTTACACCCCTAGAAACAACTCTCTCCAATATTTTAAATTTGGACTGCAGTACCCATTTCAACCACTAGCTGTCAATATTACATACTGCAACTTTAAATCTCCTTTTCAGTCTACAAATGAAAGTTTTGGAACAGCGTGAGGATGTGTATATATGGTGGCAAATATTCTTGTCTTTTTTGTAGTTACGAGTCTCCAGACATCGCTCTGAACTGCGGGATCATGCTGAGGGAATGTATACGGCATGAGCCGCTGGCAAAGATCACCCTCTGCTCTGAGCAGTTCTACGATTTCTTCAGATACGTGGAGATGTCCACCTTCGACATCGCCTCGGATGCATTTGCCACTTTTAAAGTTAGTATTTTGACAAACAAACAAGCCTTAGGTGTTTGTTTTGTCTGAGTATTTCATCTATAATTATTTTGTCTGAAGAATTCCATTTGTTTGTTTTTTTTTCCAGGATTTGCTGACGAGACACAAACTGCTCAGCGCTGAGTTTCTGGAGCAGCACTATGATAGAGTGAGTCACAGGCTTTTCTTTTCATAGATTTGGTTTCCGTCATGGCCTGTTGTCATTGGATCTGATTGATTCTGCAATGAGTTCCTCATTTGTGTCTTTGCACTTGATGTGAAAGTCAATACATTTTGGAAGTGATTTGAATGTGATGTGGGCCCAAAAAAGCATTTTAGTCACACCATAAATAGCTCAACGTCTTTACATATGAATTTAGATATGAATATAATAACAAATACAAAAAATCTTGCACTTTGGTGTCAGTTTGATTTTAGTGGATGTATGAAGCCAGTTCTTCACATCAACAATAGCTTTTAGTAACATTTGACAACCACATGTCCAAATACTTTTGTCATACATTTGGATTGTATGGCTATGTTCACACTGTCAGTTTTTGGGATTGACAACTGCATTTACTTAAAGGTGTGAGTCCAAAATGTCCCGTACACACAGCAACTTACAATTGCGTATCGAATACTGTCTGTATGAATGTGCAACAGTCCTTATTCTCTCACAAGCAAAAGTGACCAAAGATGGCGACGTCCATAAAACTGAAAAGCTTCATCACTTACGACATGACGAGCCCAATCGAGCAGCGAGTTTGTCTGTCAAATATTTGTTAAACATCAGCAGCTTTTATTTCTGGGTGGAGAGCGGAGCATTTGAGTCAACACGAAGCTAACTGGGGCAGCTCTGGTGGAGAAAACCTTCAGATGAGACGTAGCTCATACCTCCATTGCTGTACATTATCGAAAGTGAAACCACACATTAAAACCTGCAACAGACGGTAGACACACGGTTGTGCAGTGCAGAGCGGCTCTCTTGCACTGTATGAATATGACAGACAACTAGTTTTCCAGTCCGTTTCTGTTCACACTGCATATTTTTGTGAGAATGTGGTTGTGAGTCTTCAGGTGTGAGTTCAGTTTATAGAATGTGGTTGTCACTCCCGTAAATGACTGAACTGTGTCAACGTAACTGTATTAGGGACTCAAATACAGAACTGACAAACTACTTATTGTGAAGTGCTTGGAAATCTTTCTTTAAAAATAAATACCACTTTATTTGATATTTTATCTAATGCAAGTGTGTTGTAAGTATGCCAATTTTTTGGGGGGGCTACTGTATGAGAAGAAGCCAGACAATTTTATATTTAATGTATATCTCTGTCCCCTCTTTTCTTCACTTTTGGTCTTCAGTTCTTTAGTGAATATGAGAAACTGCTTCACTCGGAAAACTATGTGACTAAGAGGCAGTCGCTAAAGGTAACGGAACGGGTTAATTTGTTTGTTGTTGTGCTGATTTAAACTACTGTTCAGAAGTTTTTTTTTTTTTTTTTTTTTTTTTTTTTTTGAAAACTCATTTAATATGGGTGTGTGTGTGTATATATCTATATATATATATATATATATATATATATATATTTATTTATTTTATTTTTTTTTTGAGTATATTTTAAGTAAGCAATAAGGTACGAGAGGCTGTGCTGTATCATGAATAAGTCAAGGCTGAAGGCCGTTGTTAGGCATGACGCAAAGCAGAGTTGAGTGCCTGCAACCCCTTCAGCTGTGACTTATTCACAATAGAGCACTAGTCTCGAGTACCTTATTGCTTTTATAAAACGGTTACCACACAATACAAATATTAAAGCCAGAAATATGTATCACTGCAACTTTCATGAAGTAAACTTTCACTAAAAGCCTTCCTTCCACCAGAAAAAAAATAGTCCCTGATTGTGAACTGCAACAGAAGTTACATTATTACACCATTAGATGGCGGCAAAGACTGTCTTTATGAGTGTGTCAGTCAGTAGGGAGACTTTTATATTGAAAAGAATGAATTGTTGTAAACACAGAACAAGACACAACTGACAAATGCTTTGACTAGCGCTGTCAGTCACGGGAAAACCCCTTAACTGTTAAAAGGACAAGATAATACATCCAACATTTAAACAGATTTTTTATTATGAACATAGGACTGACCTAAAGGAAAATGCTAAATCTGAATGCAGGTAATAAACTCTCTCACTCAATCTTTTTCTCACAATAGTCTTCTACATAATACAGGAAGCTTCAATGAACAATATCAATCGAGAACAAACAGTTTATGTTGCTAAGAGTGGTTGCTAAGGGTGTTGTGCAGTGACACACAGAACCGTTGGGTGAAGTGGTTATAGGGTTTATCGTGAACAAAACACAGCTATTGACCAATCAGAATCAAGGACAGGAACTAACCGTTTTATAAATTTATTCTTGTGATCAAAGCTGAATTTTCAGCATCATTACTTAAGTATTCAGTGTCACATGATCCTTCAGAAATCATTCTAATAAGTGGATTTGCTGTCCAAGAAACATTTCTTACTATCAATGTTGAAAACAGTTGTACTGCTTAATATTTTTGTGGAATTTTTTTTGTAATATAATTGTCTTTATGGTCACTTTTGATCAATTTTATGTCCTTGTTGAATAAAATAAATAATTTCTATCAAAAACAATCTTGATGACAAACTTTTGATTGCTAGTGTATATCTATTTGTTTGTATAGTTGTTGTATTGTGCAGCTTTAGAATGCATTTAAACTGAATTGTATGCATGTTTACTGTAGCCATTAGATCTTTATTTGTAGGTGCTTCTGATGTGTTTTATGTTTTCCTCCTTCCTCTTCAGCTTTTGGGAGAGCTGCTTTTGGACCGGCACAACTTCACTATAATGACGAAGTACATAAGCAAACCAGAGAACCTCAAGCTCATGATGAACCTACTGAGAGACAAGAGCCGCAACATCCAGTTTGAGGCCTTCCATGTATTCAAGGTATGAATTGTCAGCTGAATTTTCCCACGCTATCATTATTTTACCAACACACCAGTATGCCAACCCAAAACTTGTCTCAAGCTTCAATATCCTGAGTGAGACGGTCTTTCTCTATGCATTCAGGTGTTTGTGGCCAATCCGAACAAGACCCAGCCCATCCTCGACATCCTGCTGAAGAACCAGACCAAACTCATAGAGTTCCTCAGCAAGTTCCAGAACGACCGAGCCGAGGACGAGCAGTTCAGCGACGAGAAGACCTATCTAATCAAACAGATCCGAGACCTCAAGAGGCCAACCCCGCAGGACGCTTGAGAAGGATGACGAATGTATTAAAGTGCATAGAGGACGTCTAGACAGTGTTTTAGGCAACGTCTGGACGATGTTTGGCTCTCTGGGACGTTGAGTGGCCGTAGCACTGGGCATGTTTTTGTGTTTTGCAAGGAACCGTTAAATGCCGTTTGAGCTCGGCGGGGCGAGTAATATTGCGACAAGGATGAAGAAGAATCTTTGCTTCGCTGGACATACAACCTCTTCCCCTTACAATGTTTTATTCTCATGTTTCACAAAACGAGCATAATGAACAGAAAGGATGGATGTAGATGCTGCTGCTTTATTGCACATAAAGAAGGAGGGTTTTTGTACCTCATACACAACCATACACTCAAGTGTTGCTAATTAGCCCATGCAGATTGAGTTTGCTAATTGAATATTAGTGAATACAAGGAAATTTGACATACAAAAAGCACTTGACACATGCAGTAACGCATTCAAACACACTCCTGTCAACTCATTTGCTCACTGTCGCCCGGGTGAGTGACATAAAAGCTAGAAATGTGATGCGCAAGTCATGTTTTGCACAATTTGAGGTTGCGTATCCTGGGTGAGTAAATTTGTACATACTGTAGGCTTTTTCATCTTCCCTTTTTTGACTTTGTAGATTTCATTGGATGTGCACCGTCACCTCGCAGCCTCTTACGGTTTATGGTTGCTGTCAGATTCATTTTGAAAGACATATGGAAATGAGTTTGGTTTGGTGAGTTGGTTGTGGCTGTGCTGTTGATTCTGATTTAACTTTGCCATTGTTCGCTCATTATTAGTCACTGCCTTGAGTGGGATGCAAAGGAAAGTTATCTTGTAAAATCTGAACGATTTCTGTGGTTGTGACCTTAAGATTTATGGCCTGCTTAGTCTAGTTTTCAGTATAACTAACCCCGTTGCCATAGTATATCTAGTACTCATACATTTTAGACAGTTTTGTTTTGTGTTAACTTGATTAATTTGGTGAGTAAATGAGTGAATTTCAAAAAGAGTCACATTTCACCTCAAAATCAAAAGGAAAATATGTTGAGACTTTCCTGTTACTATAAAGCATCTGGTCTTAATTCGTTGTTTTATTTTATTTTTTGTCATTTTCATAATTGTCAATAGTCATTTTCATCAAATTCCCAATATTGTAACAGATACTGTTTTTTTTATATACTGAAAAATGGTTTTATTTAAATAGTTTACAACCAATTTGACAGGAATACATTTTATAAGATTTTTGTAGTTAATTATGACAATTATATGTAATTGTCATGAATAATTGGACAAATCTTTATATATACACTGTAAAAAGTAATACGCTCTGTCTACTCAGTAAAACTGTGGCAACAGATTACACACAATATTATTAAATTCAACATATAAGACTTGAGTTAGAATGAATCAAATTAATTCCTTAAAAGTCAACCATTTAAATGTGTAAAATTAGCAAACATCATTACAAAAACCCCAAACTGACATAAAAAGCAGAGTCAAACTGTCCAACTAAATGAAACACTGATCACAGTAATGGTGACCAAATATTTTTAATAAAACCAACAACATCTAATCCTGTTAATTCTTGTGTTTCTCTTTCCTTCAGTGATTCTGCTTGTTATCATCAGGTGTCTTCAATGTTGGCAATAACTTATCTTTGACGTCTGTTATTCAGATGTTTTTGTTGAAATTTTACTCGTTTTAAATGGTTGACATTTAAGGAATTAAATTTGATTAATTCTAACTCAATTCTATTTGTTGAATTTAATTAATAATATTTCTTGTTGTCTGTTGCCAAAATTGAGTAGATATAGCGTATTACTTTTTACAGTGTGTGTGTGTATATGTGTGTGTGTGTGTGTGTGTGTATATATATATATATATATATATATATATATATATATATATATATATATATATATATAATTAAAATGTTACTATAATATTTTTGTTAAATATTTACATGTATGTGTGTGTATTAATATATAATAAATATACACAGTACACACATATTATGTGTAAACAAACTTTTATTTTGGATGTGATTAATTGTTTGACAGCACTAATATATATATATATATATATATATATATATATATATATATATATATATATATATATATATATATATATATATATATATATATATATATATATATATATATATATATATATATAATATAATTACACACACACACACACAAACTATAATTTCCTATTTCTTGCTTTTGATTTTGAGGTGAAATGTGACCTGGACAAGTTCTTCTCTGGTTTTGTGTAATTTGACTAAATACAGCAGCTCAGATACTGTATCTCTTTCCTTTCTGTAAGTTTTTAGTTTGGGGAAAAATGAACAAGTCCAATGTAATATTATTAGCTGCAGACTAATCTAAAATGTTTGGATGTAGGGGAGCCGCTCAAGCCCATATTAGCACCTAATTGTGTCTGCTGAGAGAAAAGGCGACGTGAGCAACCCATGCCTTTTAAGAATGTTTTAATATAGGTTTGTTTTAAGAACAGTGCAGTGCTTGATGGGGGTTGTCATTTAATTCTTTAAAGTTAGTGCAAGTCTGCAAAACCACACAAACCTGAAAGTGATTTGGAAGTGATTCATTTTCAAGTTATGACTGCTTTTACTCACAAGACAGCCACAATCACCTGCCATAAACCCTTCATTTTTCCCTAAAGCAAATGCAACTGTAATTCATAATGGTAACTCTTACTCGTTTTCAATGCAGAACTTTGCCGAACTCCCATTAAAAAAACATGTTCTGCTGAATGTTTACAGTACTTGTCAGAATAACAGGGATTGACATGTCTATAACAGTATTTTATTTTAGTGGAAAATACAATAAGTAGCTTAAAGATGTACATTTTTCATATTTCCGTCACAGCATATCCTGTTTAAATGGTGACTGGCAACTCACCATACTTTGTGGTTTAGTCTGCATCTGTGATTCAGGTCAGACTAGACTCTTTCTTTGGTTGGCACATGTAACAACAGCCAATCGCAGTCATCTTGTAAGCCTGACATCGTAATGGCCCAGAGCATTAAGAATTCTGAGAATTAGTAAACTTATCTTGCATATCAGTGCATGTTTCTATTTTGCAGCCTTAGATTAAGCATGGGCATCTAACGGACAAGCTGTAAACTTCTTGGCCTGCTGTCTGTTTAATTAAACAGTCCAATCTAACCTATATTGTTCTAGCTCGAGTAATAAGACTTGGGCACAGAAACGTGGAGTTTCATCTGAAATGTCAATCCATAGACAGACTAACAGTTGGAAATAAAGTTTGGAATAAAATACATGTTTCTACTGTCGTTCTTTTAATTAAAAAGCGGTGGTTATTCAATAAACTTTTGACCTGGTAAGGCCTTGTATCATATTATATTATATCATCATATTATATCATATACAGGTGCTGGTCATATAATTAGAATATCATGAAAAAGTTCATTTTTTTTATTGTAAATTATTTAAAAAAATTAAACTTTCATTTATTCTAGATTCCCTACATGTAAAGTGAAACATTTCAAAAGTTTTTTTTTTTTTTTTTTTTTTTTTTAAATTGTTGATTAGAGCGTACCACTAATGAAAGTCCAAAATCCAGTATCTCAAAATATTAGAATATTTACATTTGAGTTTCATTAAATGACCATCCCTACAGTATAAATTCCGGGTATCTCTTGTTCTTTGAAACCACACTAATGGGAGACAATCATTGACACCCTCCACAGAGAGAGTAAGTCACAGATGGTCATTACTGAATGTGGTGGCTGTTTACAGAGTGATGTATCAAAGCATATTAAATGCAAAGTTGACTAGAAGGAAGAAATTGGGTAGGCAAAGGTGCACAAGCAACAGGGATGACCACAAGCTTGAGAATACTGTCAAGTAAAGCCGATTCAAACACTTGGGAGAGCTTCACAATGAGTCGAATGAAGCCGGAGTCAGCGCATCAAGAGTCACCACACTCGGACATCTTCAGGAAAAGGACTACCAAGCCACTTCTGAAACAGAAACAAGGTCAGAAGCATCTTACCTGGGCTAAGGAGAAAAAGAACTGGACAGTGAACAGTGGTCGAAAGTCCTCTTTTCAGATAAAAGTAAATTTTGCATTTCATGTTGAAATCATGGTCCCAGAGTCCAAGCTGCTTGAAGTCTAGCGTGACGTTTCTGAAGTTAGTAATGATTTGCGGGGCCGTGACATCTGCTGTTGTTGGTCCATTGTGTTTTATCAAGTGCAAAGTCAATGCAGCCATCTTCCAGGAGATTTTGGAGCACTTTATGCTTCCATCTGCTGACAAGCTTTATGGAGATGCTGATTTCCTTTTTCCAGCAGGACTTTAGCACCTGCCCACAGTGCAAAAACCACTTCCAAGTGGTTTGCTGACCATGATATTACTGTGTTTTATTGGCCAGCCAACATGCCTGACCCCTGAATCTATGGGATATTTTCAAGAGAAAGATGAGAAACAGTCGATCCAACAATATCCAGATGATCTGAAGGCTCAATAGTGCCTCAGCAGTGCCACAGGCTGATCACTTCCATGCCACACTTCACTGAAGCTGTAATTTGTGCTAGGAGCAAGTCATTTGCTGTAATATGTGCTGCCGACCAAGTATTGAGTGCACAAATGAACATACTTTAAAGAACTTGAACTTTTCTGTTTTGAAAATCCATTTTTTGATTGATCTTATGAAATATTCTAATATTTTGAGATACTGGATTTTGGACTTTCATTAGCTGTATGCTCTAATCATCAAAATTAAAAAAAAAAAAAAAAAAAAAAAAAAAAAACTTTTGAAATGTTTTACTTTACATGTAGGGAATCTAGAATATATGAAAGTTTAATTTTTAAAAATAATTTACAATTAAAAAATGAACTTTTTGATGATATTCTAATTATATGACCAGCACCTGTATATTATTCCTTTAACATTCTGGCACCTTATAGATAGATAGATAGATAGATAGATAATGATTCGGATAGCCTAGATAAATTTAGAAATAACGACGATAGATAATATAGATATCTATGGAAGGAAGGATAGATAGATAGATAGATAGATAGATAGATAGATAGATAGATAGATAGATAGATAGATAGATAATGATTTGGATAGATACATTTAGAAATATATAGAGAATTATAATATAGATATTTATGGAAGGAAGGATGGACGGATTGTAATGATTCAGATAGATAGATAGATAGATGATTTTTGAACATGAGCACTCATCTTCGGTAGCGCGCGTCATTATCATTAGTATAATATTTGCAAATACCATACTATTACCATCAGATAGATAGTTAAAACTATATATTAAAAAAACAAAAAAAAACAAAAAACAATATGCGTACACAGACCTATGATGTACACAAAACGTGTGCGCGCTTGCTCCTTCTGGGTCGCGCGCATCATCACTAGTGTCGCTAGCACTGTGACTTTAAGAACGATTTTTTTATATAGAGAAATATATAAATAAATAAAAATAGGTTCTTCCGGTCTATTATAACAAACGGCAAATATTGTGTCAAAAAGCCAGGGGATAAAGGATCCGCGTGCACGCTAAAAAAAAAACAGCGTTTTCTCCCTTCAACATGGTGAAGATAAGCTTTCAGCCCATCACAGGACAAAAAGCCGAGAAAGAGGAGGGTGATGGAGATAAAACTCAAATATTCATACCGCATCCTCACGTAAGTTTCGTTTTTTCTGTGCATCATCTGAAATGTCACGGAAAGCAGCGGTTCTAACGAACCAAAAGCCAGAAAGGAAAGAACATTCATGGTAAATCATCAATCACGTCATTTGGTGGGGTAATATGATCTATTGATAATCCTCCATGAACGGGTGTCCATGTATTCGTAGCTGATTTGCATGTAAATATTGTTGCCCTTTGGTTTCATAACAAGAGGACATGGATGCTGCAGCACCTGCACCAATAACATCACATCATGCAACATGGATCATATTCATCCCTGCCATAAAATGTGCACTTTATATCCTTTTGCACTCCATTATTGTGATGTTTTCATCAAATTGCTCTTCTTTAATAATTTAATAAAGTGATGGGTAAACATCTTGATTATAAAAAAGCTTAAAACATCTTGCCCTGCATTTTATAAGATATTAACTGTGATGTATGTGTTGTTATTGTCAGAGGTTAAGGCCTTTATTCTTAAGAGCTTATAATGACAGTGGATGAAATTTGACATAGTGCAGCACAGGTTTTTGTGTCTATGCAACACACACACACACACATACACACAAATCCAACAGAGACAAAATGGCAGATGGCTACGGTGAGGAGAAAGGACTTTGGAGAGCTTTAGCTCTTTAATATCGTTCCTTTACTAAAAAGGGTGCGTGTATGTGTTTGCTGGCTTTATGGGCCAAATCAACTCCCCATGATGAAGTATGTAATTTATGAGCCCTTTGTCAGATACTTCCCTACTATGTAATATGCCAGAATCATGTCAAATATGAATATGCAGTATTCATGAAACAGTAGGCAAACAGGGAACGTTCCAATAACGTTAACAGAATGTTAATTTAATAACGTTCTCAAACATATTTTTATACATTGTTTATACACAGCGTTTTTTCTGGAATGTTTTATTCGGATGTTTTTTTTAAATATTAATATTTGCTACGTGTTTCAGAACTTTCAGAGAACATTTAAGTAATGTTCTCATAATGTTTGCAAAATAAGATGGAACTTTCCCTTTATGTTTTCTCTAACAATCAAATAACCAAAAAATATGTATTTAAAATATTTGAAAAAATCGACGTTTTAATCATCCAGAGAACGATCCGCGCAATGTTCTTACCTTTTTTCCCCCTTACCTGTTTGCATCCCTGAATTATAGTTTCATAACTTAATGGGAACATTGTCAAAACATTCTTTGAGCATATTTTTGTTAGCTGGGCAATATCCAGAGATACTGCAGTTAGTAGACTCTTTGCTATCCTAGCCATATTGAGAAAAAAACACAAATTTCACTTGAATATAATGTTTTTTACAAAAAAAAAGTGTCTGCATGTGTTGTGTTGCGTTGGTGTATTTCAAATATTTTAAATCGCATTATCTTAATATAAAACCAACAGGCCTATAAGTCAAAAGGAAGTCTCTATCATGATGTGTGTGTGTAAGTTTAGAATGAGGCCAGCTCAGGCCCTGTGCCATGCGGTTGGCAGATGAGTTGCAAGACTGGGGGCGTTATTAGTCATTGCCTATCAGCATCTCGCATCTAATAATTTCCTGCTGTAGTACGAGAGCAATGAATAATCCATTCTCGTCTGCACATGACACAAGTGAACGTAGTGCCGACTGTAGCATGTCTCCCAGTGTGTGGGCGATCGTAACGAAAGTGGCACAGCATTTTGAGGACATGATGAATTCATTACTGCAGTGTGTGATCGGGTTTGAGGAGCGGATGTCCCTGCAAAGAAAGCAGGCTACAACCTCAAATGATCTACTTTGTGGAGACCTGTGGGAGGAACTCATGATGAAAAGACTTTTCTTTAGGGTGTAGTGATTATAATATGCTTTATTTAAGGGAAATAAAATGTTTGTGTATTTGTAGGTGGAAGAGGAGCTGGTCTTGCCTGTCGGACGGAAGCGCTCCTCTCTGAGTGGACTTTGCTGTCTGACAACTGCACTGATTGTCTTCACCTGCAGTTTGATATATGCGTCAATATATATCTACCGTTACTACATCATTCCTCAGGTAGCACACAACTGAGTGGCATAAACTCAAAATAATTGTTATATAATTTAATAAGCGGAAGTAAGCTTCTAGTAGTGCCAATTTGTTATTTTTGTCTCAGCCAGAGTTTATGCATTATGTTCTGGTGTTATTAGGTGTGTTCAACTTGAAGAGGCGCTGCGCAAACCAATCGGTGTATGACATCAAAGTACCGCGAGAGCGTTTCAAAAGCATACAGATCCATCTGATCTCTAATCGCTCTTGCGTTACTTTAATGTCATACGCCGATCGGTCTGTTCACTGGCGATTCAAGTCCAACAAACCTTGGGTGTGTCCAAAATCGACCCCTATACCCTCATTCACTATTTCCTGCATTACTTCACTAATATAGTTCAGTTGAGGAAGTGAATGAAAACGAGTTTGAACACTGAGTGAACACCGCTCTTGTATAGTTTGTGCTTACTGTTTAATAATCATTTGAAACTTAGCAAACTGGTAGCTCCAGTAGTAATAAAAATATTTATCTTGAACTCTGTAATGGAAACTGTGTATAAACGTTAAAGGTGCCCTAGATTCAAAATTTGAATTTATCTTGGCATAGTTGAATAACAAGAGTTCAGTACATGGAAAAGACATACATTGAGTTTCAAACTCCATTGTTTCCTCTTTCTTATGTAAATCTCATTTGTTTAAAAGACTTCCGGAAAACACGCGGATCTCAACATAACACCGACTGTTACGTAACAGTCGGGGTGTACGCCCCAATATTTGCATATGCCAGCCCATGTTCCCAACATTATGAAAGGCATTAGACAAGGGCAGCCAGTAACGTCTGGATCTGCACAGGGGAATCAACAGACTAGGTAAGCAAGAACAACAGCGAAAATGGCAGATGGAGCAATAATAACTGACATGATCCATGATATCATGATATTTTTAGTGAGATTTGTAAATTGTCTATCTAAATGTTTCGTTAGCATGTTTTGCTAATGTACTGTTAAATGAGGTTAAAGTTACCATCGTTTCTTACTGAATTCACGGAGACAAGAGTCGTCGCTATTTTCATTTTTAAACACTTGCAGTCTGTATAATGCATAAACACAACTTCATTCTTTATAAATCTGTCCAACAGTGTAGCATTAGCCGTTAGCCATGGAGCACAGCCTCAAACTCATAGAGAATCAAATATAAACATCAAAATAAATCCTTTACTCACATAATTCGAAGCATGCATTCAGCATGCATGACGAACATCTTGTAAAGATCCATTTGAGGGTTATATTAGATGTGTGAACTTTGTAAATGTGCTGTAATATAATCGAGAGCTCGTGTGGCAGGGAGCACGTGAATTAAAGGGGCGGCGCGCTGAAAAAATCAGTGCATAGTTAATGATGTCCCAAAATAGGCAGTTAAAAAAATTAATTAAAAAAAATCTATGGGGTATTTTGAGCTGAAACTTCACAGACACATTCAGGGGACACCTTAGACTTATATTACATCTTTTGAAAAACATTCTTGGGCACCTTTAATTAAACAATGTAATAATCGATTAAAAATTAATTTATAACTGTATGAAAATATGCTGCACCCACATTGGACCAGAGGTTTGAAAAATGGATGGATGATTCAGCTGTGGGCGCCATCTTCAGGTCAGACGCGGGAATTCGTTCGATGCGCGACTGTCACGGTGCATTATGGGTGTTCTCTAGCTGTTGAGCATACATCGGTTGCACACTTGTTATTGCGGTGCATTGTGGGATTGAATGAGTGCACTCAATAACATCCACTGTGATTTCAGACACCACTACAAATGGCTGTCCCTTCAAATAGTGTCCTATTTAAAAGGGTACAGGGCGATTTCGGACACAACCTTTCTGATTCGCTGCTTTAATTCATCCGTATTGTGAATCATTTGAGCAAAGTACCACAAGAGCGTTTCAAAAGCATACGGATTCATCTGCTCTCTAATAATCACATAAAATACAGTTTGTTGCCACCTACTGGTGTAATGATGTCGATATAACCTGTAGAAAGATTACTGGAACGAACAAACTGGTACGTGGAGTGATACATACAGCTGTTGGGGAATGTTACTTTTAAAAGTAATGCATTACAGTATTGCGTTACCCCCTAAAAAAGTAACTTATTGTGTTACATAGTTACTTTTTATGGAAAGTAATGTGTTGCGTTACTTTTGCGTTACTTTTTCTCATCTGGGCTGGGCTGTTGTTTGTTTTAATAATAAAGAAAAAACTTCTATTTTTGGCAAATGTAAAGGCCCTTTCACACCAAAAGTGAAATGAATAAGCCTCAGGCTGAAGGAAATGCAAATTCACACCTGTACAGTAGAGGGCGCAGCTCAAACGAAGAAGCCTTTCAGCTGTGCTGAGTAGGACATAGGAGAAGAAGTAAATGAATAAACGTATGTTCTCATTTAGTCTAGAACTAGTCTAGAATAACCATCATGTTCACACAGTGCACACAAAACCTCTGCACTTACTCCGATTTCTCTCAACATGGGGACAGAAGAGCTGTCAGTCAATAAATTGGAAAACAGTAACTTACATTACTTGTTTGAAAAGGTATTTTGTTGTAAATTTAAATGTAGTGCGTTACTTTACTAGTTACTTGAAAAAAGTAATCTGATTACGTAACTTGTCTGTAAACAAAAAAATCTTTTTTTTCCTAGCCCTATTTGATAGAAATATTTATAGAAATATTATTGTTATCTTATGATCTTGTGTTAAAAGATCTAAAATAGAATTTTAAATCATGTATTTTATATGATGGCGATTCAGGTTCCGGATCAGAGTCGATTCCACTGCCGTGTTGTGTATGAGGACTCGGTGGCCGCTCCACTGCGAGGGTCTCAAGAGCTGGAGGAGAACGTGGGGATCTACCTGAAGGAAAACTATGAGCAAATCAGCGTGCCTGTGCCCGACTTTAGCAACACAGACCCTGCTGACATCATTCACGATTTCCACAGGGTAACACATTTGAAAACATCTCACAAATTTTCACAGTTACACATGGCTTAGTTTCCATTATGCACACTGGCATTTACAGAGCATGTTTTCACATTATCATTTACTGTTGTCTTTTTAGAGCTGCTTTACAGTAGAATTGAACTCTGTTTGCATTATTGAATCATTTTTCTGATTAATTTTTCACTGTAAAGCTGCATTGAAACAATATGTATTCTATAAAGTGCTATATAAATAAAGGTGATTGACATGACTTTTATCTGAATTATGCAAATGTGTTTGGGTTTTTAGGGTCTGACGGCCTACCATGACATTGCCTTAGACAAGTGTTATGTCATTGAGCTCAATACCAGTGTAGTAATGCCACCACGTAACCTCTGGGAACTGCTCATCAACGTCAAGGTACTTGTATTTTTTGTGTATAATGGCAGTTTTGAAGTGTGAATTATATCTACTTGATGATGTTGCCTTTCTGTCTCTCTGTAGAAGGGGACTTACCTCCCCCAGACATACATTGTCCAGGAAGAGATGGTCGTGACTGGACGTGTTAATAATATGCATCAGCTGGGCCGCTTTATTTACCGTCTGTGTAACGGTAAAGATACGTACAGGCTCCGTCGCCGCACCTCGCGCCGCCGTAAGTTGACAATTTTTTGTCTTTTTTCTAAAGTGTTAATAGTGGGGGCGTAATGGTACATGTATTTGTCCCAAACCGTCATGGTACGAACATCACACTTCAATCCAGAAGGGGTCGCGTGTGGTAATGCAATGTTGTTTGCTAACCACCACAACAGGAAAAAGCACAGAAGCAGAAGGACAGATGATGCATCTATGCATAGATATGTTTACGTGTAATCTCTCAATCAGTGTTTCAACCACAGAAAGACATCAACAAAACAGCTTGAGAATAATATTTCACATAGCATTACATTTACCTCAGGCAAGTCACATAGTGTCCACAGCATGTTAGTTTAACTCTAGAGGGAAGTTCATTTCACTAAATATATGCACTATATTAGCTTATATGTTTATTATATTTACTTTACCTGTTAGCAATGTCTTAATGGTTTAATAGTTTAGGCTCTGTTGTTAATTGTAATCTTTAATATGTGCAAGAAAGCACTCCCTGCATATAGTTTACAGCATTAGCTGAGATCTTTTTTTTTTTTTAATCCTTAAGAAAATGTTAATTATAATTGAATTTATTTAAAGAGAGAGACACAATTTGTTCAATTAATCACTGTTTTATAAAAAAGAAAATATCAAAAAAATGAAATATCAAATAAAAATATCTTCATTGTTAAAACTGAGGTATAAATAGGTATAAATCTTTCATCTCAATAATAAATTTGCCAGTACTGAGCTACGAGTCCAATTTGGCATTGCCAACTTACGGCATAATCTTCTTGGTGGGAGGAAACTGTGCTCCAGTGTGGCTTCACAGCTGCCATGCAAATCTGATTGACGTCCAGCTTAATAGCTCATTGCAGCTAATTAGCGGAACAATTA
The DNA here is from genome assembly GCF_018812025.1 of Megalobrama amblycephala. Classification (NCBI taxonomy): domain Eukaryota; kingdom Metazoa; phylum Chordata; class Actinopteri; order Cypriniformes; family Xenocyprididae; genus Megalobrama; species Megalobrama amblycephala. The sequence continues at coordinate 19,942,486 of NC_063059.1, forward strand.
AGTAACACCCACGGTATGGCTTCCTCTATTAAGCAATCTATTTCTCCATGGTTCCTGAAGATCCAAGGCTTTTTTGTGAGAATATGATATGATAATATCCATGACAACCACAAACTTTGGGGAAACTGGGATGATTTCATGGAAGCAGGCCACCTGCGTTAGAACGGATCAAGCAATAATTATTATGATCCATTAATATTCAATTGATAGTTCCTATTGTTATATACTTCTGGATCCCATATTTTGGATATTATACAGTTCTTGTACACAGTATCCCAGCTAACAGGGAATGTCGCCCTGGTTCTCTCAAAGTTCTAAACAAATGTTCAAGTAACGTTAATAGAACGTTCGGTCAGAGTTATCTGGTCTTTAATAATGTTCTCCAAACATTAGCACAAAAACATTATTTAATTTTTTTATGATATGGTCATCCAACATTTTCAAAACATTTAGAGAATATTCAAAATTAACATTCCCATAAAATTTGCAAAATGTTCCCTCAACATTTGCATAACCAAAAAAAATTAAAAGCGGGACACTATGAACATTCAGAGACATTCAGAAAATATAGCTGCAAGCAGCAGTTGTCGGGGTTCAAGTGCTTAAAGGGCTTTAAGCACATGCGTAAAAAGGTATTATGTTTTATTTAGCAAGCATGTAACTACTTAGATCATAGATATAAAATACCATTTACAGCCAATACAGGCAATTTACCATAGGAAATGTATGGTTTATAAAGCTTTTTAACAGTTAGCGAGGTTGAGCTAAAAACCTAGGACTAGTTCGCCAAAGTTGGTTTTTGAAATAATCTTCAGCGGCGGTCCTAGAGACAAAGTTGGTCAGAATGAGGAGTTCTACCATGTGGTATGAATGTCGCAGGGGTGCACGAAAAATCACGTAATACTCGATCCTTCGCGGTTTCACTGCTACGCGCTTGAACCCCTAATAACGTTTACATAACTTAACAGGAACATTAGCAAAATGTTCTTAGAACATAATTTTGTTGGGTGGGATACTAATCCGTACGCTAAATAAATAATAGTGTATGTAAAATATTTCTTAATTCAAGTAATTCTTTGTATTTTTTGTTTGTTTACAATATTTTCATATTTTTCCCTTTAGGTATCACCAAGCGTGATGCGCAGAACTGTCACCGAATCCGCCACTTCGAGAACACGTTCGTGGTGGAGACAGTGATTTGTGAGACTCCATAGGCTGATTGTCTCTTTGCCCCGCCCATTTCTGATGAGATCACATGCGTTGTTCTCGGTAGCCACACCCCCTTTGAAAATTACACTCTTTACCTCTGCTCCCTCATGTCTTTAAATCCCATTTCGCTCTCTCTTTTTGTACTTCTCTCTAGCAATTCATTACAAATGTTCCTGTCTGAACAGTCTGCATATTTGCAATAATAAGCATTTTCAAATTGATGCATTTAAAAATGTAACAGTAGCATCTGAAGTCTTAAAATGAGAAGATTACATGGGCATTAAGCTGCACAATGCCTGCATGCTTGTACCTGCGTGTGACTGGCTGTTTGTGCTCCATCAAACTGCTCTTTGCTCTCTTATATATTTGTGTGTTTTTAGATCTATTCTGCTCAGTCATGGCTAGAGATGCATCGAAATGTTGGCCAAAATGCCATAAAATGATGAGAAAACTGGGCAAAAATGTTAACAGAAAGCATTAATCCAACTCAGTTCAATTAATGTAGCTTATTGTGCACCGCAAAATGATTTTCTTACTTAGCATTTTTGTCTTGTTTTCTATCATAAATATCTAAGAAATCAATACATTTTCTTGAGAAAATATTACGTTTTATTTTCTGAAAAAAATAATCAAGTTAATGCATAAAACAAGAAAGAATATCCATGATTGGGGTAAGAATAATAATGTTTTCCTTTTAAAATTAACTTTTTTTGTTGAACCCATTAACAGATGTTTTTTCTTATTTCAAACAAACTTGCTTCATTTTGATATTTTTTTTCAGAAAGCAAGACTTAATATCTTAGTCATTTTGCTTCTTAAGTAAATATATCTTGATTTAGGAATGTTCAGATATTTGTAACTAGACACTAGAAATTAATTTTTGTTCAGTGTAAATGACGTAAGAGCGTACGTCATTTACAGCTTTCTGTATACAATTGATAAGCACAACAAACTCACTGAAGTCTATCAAAACGTTTTGTGGTAAAAATGACTGTACATTTTCTAGTTGTACGGTAAATTTAAAACTATCGATCACCGCCATCTTGGTCAAAGGCACATTATTACAACGCAAGTTTTCAAGTGCTTGCGCAGAGCCCATGAGTACTTTTCTTTCGGTGCATCGCTACTCATGGATATCCTAACTGATCCTAGTGCCAGTTAAAGCGTCTGATGAAAAATCACAGCCATCATTACATTTATCACATGTGTTTGTTTACTACGTATCTCAATATCCAGTACTCACTGTATGCCACTTTAGTGCTTCAAAAACACGCCTACTGCGCCACTTCCTCGTTTCTTCTTTCTCTCTGCATGCTTTGAAGAGAACACGTGCATTGTTTGAGTATTTTCTTATCATATGAGTGAAGCCTTAGGCCAGATTCATGCCCTGGACTAATGTATACAATCTATGAAGCTCTTCATGTTTATGTGTTTGTGTTGAAGTAAAAAAAAAAATGGTTTAGTTGGGTGAAGCAAACATGTAAATAAACCAATAAACCTACCCAAGTCACTGAGCATCTTTTTTGTACTTTCTGGTACAAAACATTGACAGCATAAGCGCACACTGGGTTTTTATGTTTTCATGATTACAAAAATTGCAGTTTATGTTGCATAACTGCTTGTTTCATATCCTCTATAAAGATATCTCGGTCGCAAACAGCATGTAGAATACATTGTATGTAGACCATTTTGATGTGAAATCAGCAGGGAAACTTTGAACAATTGTAAGAAAGAGGAAATGAAATATGTGTGATAGCTTTCTGCTACTGTGAACCATTATTCTCATGCACGCCTTCGAAATTATCTTGCAACTTCATGTGCCTTTACATTAGATAATCTTTGATCTTGTTCAAACTTCCTCTCAAAAGTTCATCTGTCATCTACTGTATGCCCATCCTTCATATTTTGGTTCAGTCAGAGGTTACAAATAAGACTGTAAGATTGTTTAAAGGATTAGTTCACCAAAAAATGAAATATCTGATATTAATTACTCACCCTCATGTTGTTCCACACCCATAAGACCTTCGGTTTAATCTTCAGAACACAAATTAAGATCTTTTTGATGAAATCCGAGAAGTATCTGAGCCCTCCATAGACAGAAAATGTTATATGGTAATGAGTCAGCATTTTGACTGGACTGTGTTTATAACATAAACAGCGAAGGAGACTGACATGGAAGAGAGGAAACGGTTGAATAAAGTTATTTTTGTTTTGTTTCTGTGCACAAAAAGTATTCTCGTCGCTTAGGTTTGAACCACTGTAGTGACTATTTTAACCTTTCTAGGCCTTGAAAGTGGTAATTAAATTGCATTCTATGGAGGAGTCAGAAAGCTTTTGGATTTCATCAGAAATATCTTAATTTGTGTTCTGAAGATGAATGAAGGTCTTACGGGTGTGCAACGACATGAGGGAGAGTAATTAATGACAGAATTTTCATTTTTGGGTGAACTAACTCTTTAAATGTGAGTCATATGTAGTGAATAATAATACTCTGACAACTCATGAATAGTTAATCAAAAACAAATGTTCTTTCTGTGGAACAAGAATGCAAAGATAGTTAATATTAACCATTTAATATTAGCTGCTAATCTCCAAAAAATGACAAAAAAGCACCATAAAAATAGTTAATATGATGGCCTACATTTTTTAAAGTCATGTGATATATTAGTGGGTAGAACAAACTGAAATTTTAAGTCATTATTATTCACTGTTAACTGGAAAATTGAGCTGATTCTAGATTTGAATCAGTTCACTTTGAGAACAAATCATTCAGTTTGATTTGTGAATTGGATCAACTGGTTTATTAAAATGAACTAGCACACAGGAAAATGTATTAACAAATTGGACTGTTTTTGGAACATGAATAATTTGTGTGAACTTTTTGTTACTTTTTGTTCAAAATTAACAAAATGTAAAAAAATGAGTCAGTATCTCCAACCTGTAGGGAATCACCTATTTAAAAAACCACAGAACAGAGAGTCTGCTGCAAAAAGAGAACGCAACAGAGCTCGTAATAAAACAAGAACAAACATAAGCTTGGCTTTTCAGAGATGGCGAGAACTGAGGGATTTGAAATGTTGTAAAAGTAAAGTCAAGTTATTTTACTGAACAGATAAATTGTCATATGTAGCTCTCTAACAGAGTTCATTGTAAAGCATAATATATTGTGAAGGATCATTTCATTATGGTTGTTGTAGAGCTGTGCTGGAATTTATTTTTAAGGAAATACCGTGTCTATTAATGGGTAAAGCTACAGTAATGTCTAGTCATCTTGAGATCCTTTCCATCTAAACTGGTTATATCTCTTAAGTCAAGTAGTGAATGTTTTATAAGCAGTAGGATAGCCATATTCATCTGCACAGTCAAGCAGAGCCGAAGCACAATCAAAACAATGTTCTTCTGTAAAATACATGCAGTTTTGTTTTTTTAAACACTGCAGGGCCAATGTGTGTAAACTAAATATTACTGACAAAAAAGTTTTCAGTTTCCAGCCTTTAACCATTTCCAAGCATGTAACGATTCTTTGAAGTTATTTTATAGCTGATGAAATATGCCACCAAGAGCAAAGGACCACTTCCAAACACGGCATAGTCACCAATCCTGCAGCTTTATGCATCAGCAGTGTTAGTTTACAAAATCTAAACACAGTTTACAGAACCAATTCTTGACAGTTAAATAATGCTCAAGACTTTCACCAAATGGGTTTATTGGGATTATATAAGATTGTGGCAGCTATAAGACAAAACAAAAACACACTATTTTGCATTAGTCCATCTAAGGTTAAAATTGTTTACAATATTCACTACTGCTGTTTAATTCACAGGCATATTGAAAGCTATACTGTATTAGTCTAGTTTTTTGGCACAAATGGAGAAAAAAGAGGAAACATGACTCAACCTGAAAATATGACATGTGCAAGGTAACTGTTAGACACATTTTGTTAGACACACTATTGGTCAGACACAATTTTTTAAAAATAACTGAAACGCGGAAACATACAGGTCTGTCAACAAAATTTATTTAATGTGACAACACTTATTTCACATGATCAAAGACACTTTAATTGAGAAATCCCTGTGGTAAAGACATCAATTTTAAGACTTCTTAGATTATATAACAAACAAAAAAACTGTTCACATAATTATTACAGACATAAACAAATCTAAGAAGTTCTTTAAAATCACATATCAAATATACAACATAAGCAGATGTGTATCATATTTAAGATCAGACATTATGGCAGGTTTTATAACATTAACCATTGAAACCGTAAGTAACTATTCCTATTATCATTATAATTAAGCAGAGTTTAAAGTCTGATCATCTGCATCCCCTGGTGACTTCATAGTACCTACTAAATTTAGGTGGAACCCAGACGATATTTACATTTTTGTGGTTGTGATGGATGAGCCAACAGATGCACACAGAAGTTTCTCTAAAGTATTTGTCGGCCCAAATATTTAGCTTGTGAGCTGAGGTTGCATTGAAACAGAATTAGCACATCTTTTTACCACAGGAAGTGGAAAAAAGCATAGCTTCAATGTGGTTCACAAGTCATCATTATAAAAATAAATATAAAATTAAAAACATGTTTTACCACAAAAAAAAAAAAAATAACTTTTCTCTGTTGAAGATATTCTGAAAGCCACATATATGTTATACTGCTAAGTATGAGGCTCCACACCAGAAAAAATTAAAATTGCAGTACATTGCAAAAAGCCATAAATATAATGCAATTAAATAGGCTACTATTAGGCAATATAGTATAATCACAGTATGATATTCTAACCAAACAGATCCAATAGCTTATTTAAAGCCCTTATTTTGACATATTTGGGCATTTAAATTAGATTTAAACGAAATATCCAACCAACTTTTTAATGCCGTTTAACCCTCTCATGATGGTTTGATATATGAAATGAGTTGTGAAGTTCACACATGTGTTCTGAAAGTCTAATACAGTGACACCCACAAAGGTGTTAGATAGGCAAGGTTTTAACACCCATATTTATACTTTCTATCTTAGCCAAGTTCTGAGGCCACCGATTTGTTTTTCTCATGAGGCCAAACTTTGCGATGGAAATAAAAGCTTTATGTCAGTGCTTTTGCGAGCGAACGCAAATTTTCACGGGGGAACACAATACAGTTTTTCAAGTTTTTCGAGGGAACGCTAAAGCACTGAAATATATTTTTCCCTCAACTCCTATTTTTCCCCATCGCCATGTCGTTTTCGGGGCTCCGTGGTCCGTACTAGTATCTCTACTGTTTATCCTTTATATTTTCAGCTAGTTAAGACCTTTCCATCGACCTGCTGAGAGAATACGTGCCAACATCCGTTTGTCTTTTACCGTTGTCCTGCCAGAACGAGTCCAAGGAGAAATAGTAGATGAGAGGGTCCAGACAGCAGTTGACACTCGCCAGGCAGATGAGCGCTCGTATAACATCGCCGCTGTCGTCGTTCTTGATCGTCAAGAGTTGTAAAGTGAACGGCAGGAAAAATAAAATAAACACCAACAAGTTGATTGCAAAAATCAGTATCACGTTCATTTTGTTGTTCACTTTGGCCGCACCATCGCTGGGGCGCTTCCTCAGCACGACTATGACCACGACCGTGGAGACGACATTGATCACCAAAAGTGTTAATAAAAATGTCGCCTGTGCGACTGCTATGGTTTTCGAGCCCTTAGCGAGCACTTGAAACTCAAAGCACGGTATGTAGGTACACTCTTTCAGGGCGCTGTGGAGATTCCTAATCTCCGGAATGGAAAGGATGGTGACGAGGATCCACACAGCCACGCAGCACTTGATGGCACACGCGGAGGTTCGCAGAGACCGGGAGCGCAGAGGGAACACCAAGGCGACAAACCGGTCCACGCTGATTAAAGTGATGAAGATACAGCTCGTCCTGATATTGACCCGAAACAGCATGATGGCAGTGGTGCATGTGGCCACTCCAAACGGCCACTGGAGCGTCGCGTAAAAGTAGACGCGCAGCGGCAGAGAGAGCGCGAGGAGCAGGTCAGATGCGGCGAGGTTCACCATGAGCACGGCGCACGGTGACCGGAGCCCGTGACTGCGCAACAGGATCCACAGGGACAACGTGTTGAGGGGCAGACCCACAGCCAGAACCAGTCCATACACAACAGCCGATGCCTGGAACCGGGCCGAATAAACAAGTTCCTCAGATATGCACGAGTTAGACGAGTTCCCAGCCATGTTTCAGAGGAGATCGGCTTTCGAAGTCAGAAAGATTGGGTCGAAGTCGGCCTCTTAGTTTTTAATTGACCTCTGCGCGGATTTTAAAGTGGTTTTGAGGGAACCCAGCGTGTAAATGAAATGACTTAAAGAGGAAGGATGTAGATTAAGGTGAGGGGGTTTCTCCGCCCTTTCAGAGCTTGTCCTGTTTCTCACGGAAGGTTTGTTTTTTAAAGTAAAATTTAAGATCTTGGTTTTTCCATTTCCACAATTCCAAATTTACAAAATAACAGTTCATTGACCTCATTTTGACCTGAGGCATGTTGTGAGAGTGTGGTGTTGGATGCCACATGGGAACCTGCCATTATCTGTTATAGGATTTAAGTAAAATTTAAATAGTGAAAGAATGACAGATATTGAATATATAACCATATTGATCAATACATTGAAGCAATAGCATCTGGTATTGTTTACCTTATTTTTTAATGATTTTCATCACTGCAATACTTAAAATTTTTAATTATTTTTAGGCTACTGTACATTTGCAAAATATGTTTTGCAATGTTTTAAAATTAACATTCATTCATTTTGAATGATGTTAAGGCAATACAACCATTTTTGATAGGCCTATACCCTCTTGAATGTTAAAGGAACACTCCACATTTTTTTTGAAAATAGGCTCATTTTCCAACTCCCCTAGAAACCTTTTAAAACTTGACTCTTCTGTAGTTACATCGCGTAATATCATTGCACCTGCTGCACCCATGGTACGTCAGCAAAGTTCCTTGATTATTACGCCGGAATGAGAGTATAGTTCCTATCGGCCTAGAAAATCACAACTTTTCATTTTCCGTTGGTCTTAGTACACGATGTAACTACAGAAGAGTCAAGTTTTAAATAGGAAAAATATTGAAATGCTTTGGTCATTTTTTTGAGCGAGATGCTAACGCTCTAATCAGATTAAATGAACTATGCTAAGCGATGCTAAAAGTGGTACTGCCAGACCCGGAGATCGGCTGAATGGATTCGAAAACAGTAAAACTCAACTGTTTAACTCTAGGGGAGTTGGAAAATGAGCTTATTTTCAAAAAAAAGTGAAGTGTTCCTTTAAGTGCAGTGTTGGGGAAGTTACTTTTAAAAATAATGCATTACAGTATTGCGTTACTCCCTATTTAAGTAACTAATTGTGTTACTTAGTTACTTTTTATGGAAAGTAAGGTGTTGCGTTACTTTTTGTTACTTTTTCTCATCTAGGCTGGGCTGTTTTTTTGTCACATAACTTGCGTTACTTGTAGGGCTGCACGATTAATCCAAATTAAACCACACGTGATTTGGCAAAGGCTGTGATTATTCCATGCACAGCTTGTCAGAGCAGTACGGCTCTGTGTTCAGAAGTAATGCTTCTCCATCTGAAAGCCAGAGGGCGCTCATGCGCAGAAACTCCAAATATGTCCTACTGCAGAAGTAGATAACACGCGTCATTCCAGGAAATCCCTTTGGACGTCATACTATTGCTGTAGCTGAATAAAAAGAAGATTGAAACGCTTTGATTGATTAAACATGACTAATAAACACACGACTGCCTTATTCTGTGTAAGAAGACACATCATCTCACAGAAGGATGCTCAACTGTTGTTATGAAGTGAGTTTGGAGTAAAACATGTTATTAAATGTTGTCTTTTGTTGGACAAGATGTTAATAAATGCTTCTCATCTCTGAAAAGATGTTTGACGTGTGTTGCTTTTTCAAATGCACATTATAAGCGACTCAAACTCGCAGTTCCTTCAGATGGATTAGCATTTGGAGCCATATCATTGACACATCCTTTGCGATTTCATAATCACACTCATCTAATCATCTAATCGCGATTTCAATGTTATTTTTTTAATTGTGCAATAAAGCGTGCATTATAGTTACTTGTAATGTGTTACCCCCAACACTGGTTACAGTAGACTGGCTGCAGTTCACTTAATGCCCACTGGTGTCACTAATAACAAGTGTTTCTGAATTCTACATATAGAATTTTTAGGATTCTGGAATCGACTGCTGCTTTACCATGTATAATAACCATGTTATTAATCAACATTTATCTTTCTAAATATTAAATTATTTGAGTGACGTCTTTAACATATGTTAAAGCATTTATTTTCCTTTTCATCTTCAAACACTATAATGATGAATATTGTCTGTACCTCTCACAACTCACCATGTACCTAAATCCAGGGTCCGAGCGTCAACATCTTGATGGATGGAGATATGCTACTGACTATCAGTCTATGCGTGGAAAATTACTAATTTTGTCTATTTTTCTTAGCCAATCATAATCGGTTAGTTAACCTGAGGTAATGAGTAGCCTCTGTTAGAGTATAATTGCTGTGGAAATGTGGATGCACGCAGAGCGGCCTACGAACACCTTGTGGGCTTGAAGCTGGCTTCTGCTGATGAAACTGCAAACTATTCTTCAGTAAAATTTCTTCAATTTATTTATAACTCTGACTCCGGGTCTTCATTCATCATATCTGGTCTTTTGGGTCTTTAACTGTAAAATTCCCCTACACCTACTAGCTTGGTCTCCTTCCTTTAATGACGCAAAGACAAACAGATCTAATTTCCCGCGGAAACCCACCAGTACCGATTTTATTAGAAAACATTATTAGAGGCTTACCATTGTGAATCGGGCTAATGTAAGGAGATTGTTTTGAACACTTACTGGTTATGTACTTGCTCAGAAATTGATTTTGGATTATTTTGAACCAAAAACAGTTACGGACTACGGCTTTAAGTACACATAAAATTCACCCCAACCATTATCTTTAAAGGTTGTGTTAGAATTTGTTAGAAAAATCTTCTTGCAAATTGTAAAATTTCTGTTTCACACTAAGTATAGACTTTCTACCTGCATACTCCTTTATATGTATGTACTTTACTGCCAAATATCAAATGATTGTTTTGGACAGCAAATATAATCATAAATATATGGTTAATAAATAGTACATTAATAAATCTAACAGATTATAACAGACTTTGCTGAACAGTTCAACCTTTCAGCTTTAAGAGAATGAATGTTAGTGTGGTTGTGTTGTGCTCAAACAAAACCACTGGTGGAAAAAAAAAAAAGAAGACATTTTTGAACTTTTGCATTGAGTGTCCATGTGACACCTAACATGTTACCACAGCTAAAAATAAGTGTTCGTGAGGTTTATATTCTACAGATCAGGATGATCTCTTGTAGCCACACTGGAAATCATCTTGAGAAAGGAAGCTAAATGAATATGCCTCAGATGGTTCACACATATTTTAATACAAAGTCTTGTTTATTGTAATAAATAACATGAGTATCAAACAGACAAAGAGAGTCGGTGACAACAGAACATGAGAAGTACAGATTCTGAACACTCCAGTGCTGCACAAGGAACTGTAGCTAAAGCTAATAATTTACAATAATACATTAGAGTCAAGCTACACTTTTATAAAAGGACTCGGCTACATTAAAGCAGCATAACATTTTAAAATTATAAAACAGATGGAAGTTATATGCTATTAATAATCAGAGCACCTTGTGTAGAAAAACAAAACACATTCAGTCAGGGTTACAGCATTAAACTCGATTTGAAATAAAAAACCAACAAATGTAGTGTTTTGTCAAACTTCCCTGCTATAAAACAAGACACTCCCTATCAGTTGCATTTAACCTTTACTCTCTCGCAACACATTTCTAGGCAGATTTCAATCAAATGCTTCTGCTTTAGAACAGGAACCTTTGACATCAACTTTACTTTATTCTATTGTAGGAATGTAGCGTTAAAGTTAATCATTACTTTAAACATGAACACTGTCACTGAACTCACTTCAGTGAGCTATAAACATCGTTGGCTGACATGGAAATAATTGAAGCAGAAGGTCGTCCTCTGCTGGTGACAAGAGGAACATGAGAGCTTGGACCAAACAAATCAAGAAAACAGCTAAAAATTCCTAAAACAGGTTTTCATAATCAGGTTTTAAAATATTCTCTTGGATTAAATCAGTTGAAACAGTATTTTATATTTTGCACAAGCAAAATGTAATCTACAAACAGGACCTTTGTTGCATTGCGACATTTTCAGGACAAAAGGGGCACGAAATATTGACAGCTAGCGGTTAAAATGGGTACTGCAGTTCAAATTCAAAATATTGGAGAGGGTTGTTTTCCCGCCCCTCCTCCTCAGACTCGACGCTCACGAGGGGTTGCCAGATTGAGGACACTCAACTGCGATCTCAGACACAGTTTGTCTGCTGACTTTCTTATCTGCATTACGCTGTCTGTTTTTTCGTCACCCGGGGTGTAGAAATACTTTTGGGTAAAGTGGTAACGTTAGTGAGTGGACAGAATGACACAGACCAAAACAAAAGCAGACATTCCGACACAGAGCGCATATTTTAAAGTAAAATAACTGGCTGTCGTTTTTCAGAGAAACAAGTATTTGAACTTAGCATGTTTCCTAATCTCTGCAAACGTATTATGGTATTATTATGCTTTAGTATAGTGAAAAAACAAAATTATTCTTAAATGGTTATTCTCAATCTCATCACTGTAATACATGTAGGCTAATTTGTAATTGTTGATTAATCTGATTAATGCTTTTTGTAATGTTTTTAAATAAAATAATTTTTAAAATGAATTAAAGGCAGTATAACATGCTTTTGATGTATAAATAAAAATAATTTCTATTTATTTTTCTAATATTCCTGGTAATTTTAATGTTACAGTAAGGAGAATGAGACATTTGCATTACAGTAATGAGAATTGGAGGGTAAAATTAACTTAACTGTCTTGAAAATAATCTCACAATGCAAAAAACTAGAGAGTACCAATATAGTAGACTCAACAAAAATATACTTTCATTTTATTATTATTTTTGGGGTAAAATGTGACCCAGTCCGGACACATCTTTTGTTCAAAGAAGGCGTTTGTTAAAGGGATAGTTCACCCAAAAATGAAAATTTGATGTTTATCTGCTTACCCCCAGGGCATCCAAGATGTAGGTGACTTTGTTTCTTCAGTAGAACACAAATCTCTTACCGTTGCCGTCTGTCAGTCGTATAATGCGAGTGAATGGGAACACAATCAATAAGAGTTGAAAAAGCTTGCACAGACAAATCCAAATGAAACCTTGCAGCTCGTGATGACACACTGATGTCCTAAAACACGAAACCGAACAGTATATCATTTTTTACCTCTAATACACCACTATGTCCAACTGCGTTCAACACTCGGTTAGTGAGGTCTGATCACGCTCTGACAACGGAAGTAATGTCTCGTGCTTATACTTCAATGAGTGCTAGACATTACTTCGTCGTCAAGTCGTCATTAAGTCGTCACGAGCAGCAGGGTTTAATTTGGATTTGTCTATGCAAGTTTTTTCGACTCTTATTGATTGAGTTCCCATTCACTCGCATTATTTGACTGACAGACAGCAGCGTTTGCAGTTAAAAATTATCATTTGTGTTTTTTCTACTGAAGAAACAAAGTCACCTACATCTTGGATGGGCTGGGGGTAAGCAGATAAACATCAAATTTTCATTTTTAGGTGAACTATCCCTTTAAGTAAACATCAAATTTACTCTAAAATATTGTATATCATGGTTTATATAAGCTATAAATAGAAGTGTTATGTGATTTAAAAAAAAAACTGATAATAATAATAAAAATACAGCTAAATTTTGTTTTTACAGGTGTTTTACTTGTATTTTGAACTTCATTGCGTTGTGTTTTAGGGTTAACGGAAATGTCCGTGAAATTACTGTCCTGGTAATTTTCTACCAGTAGACTACATTATCTGTTTTTTACAGATTTTTTTTTTTTTTTTTTTACAGTGTATACAGTACTTCAGTATCCACTGGCACACTCAGCTCATCCATATGAACATGTCTGTGTCTTACTGTCTACCATTTTCCTTTGCTGTGTAGGATTAATCATCCTAGAATGTCAGCCTTCTTGAATTTCCTGTAGGTCTTTATGTAAAATCAGTAACCACACATATTTCCATCTTTTCAGTGTCTGTGGATGTACCATTATGCATTTCGCCAAATAACATGTGACTCTTTGAACCCGTATGCGCATCTCTCTGGAGCGTATAGCCATTCTCCTCTCTCGCTTTGCAGACTCCAGGTTCTCTTTAAGAATGAAGTAGTAACATGCGCCATCTGCCAAGATGTTCACGTTACTAATACACATGCTTATGTGAACAAAATAGCGCAGTTTATCGATGGTGTTTGAGTTCAGATTGCTTGTCTTGGCATGGAAGTAAATCAACGCCGCTATGTGGTAAGGAATGAAGCATGTGAGGAAGACCACCAGGTTGCTGAGGACGATCTTCATGCTCTTGTTGTTGCGCAGTTTGGCATCGCCTGGATTGCGTGCCCTCAGGTGGTGCAGAATCTGCACCACGCGCACAGAGCAGAACACCATCAACACGACGCTGCTGCAAAACACTGTCTCCATAGAGACCAGAATCCATCTTTTTGACCAAGTTCCGTTGGAGAAATCCTGGAAGCAGTAAGTTACATTTGATTTATCGTGAAGTTTGTAGATGGGGGTGCTGGATCCGAATACCACCATCCACATGACCAGGCACACGAGCACTGCCTTGCGTGGAGATCGCAAACGGCGCGCAGCAAATGGAAACTGAAGAGCGATGTATCGGTCAGCCGCGATGCAAACGCTCAGCATTATGCTGCCGTAGATGTTGACGTAGAGCAGGCTCTCCAGCAGGGAGCAGAAATAATTACCAAGAGTCCAGGGCTTCTTGTATGCATGTATCTTAAAGGGCAGAGACAGCATCAGCAGGCAGTCGTTGATGATCAGGTTGATGAGGTAAACCATGGATTCGCTCAAGTGTCGAACACGAGAGAGCAGCAGCCACAGAGCAGCCAGGTTCAGGGGGAGGCCGAAAACCAGAATGGGCACGTACACACACCACTGGACCCAACACACCCAGTCACAGCTGTCTGCTTTGGAGAAAGAGAAAAAGAGATGTTATCCCAGCTAACCGGGAACTTTCTCAGAACTTTGGCAAGGTTCTCTCAAAGTCAAGAATAGTGTTGCACGATATACCGAAAATATACGATATACCACGATATACTAGAAAAATAACTGCTTTTAAAAACGGTCCGGTTCTTCATTTTATTAGTACCGGTACTTTGAGTGCCAGCTGTATTTCCTAAATTGCGACAGCAGGGGGCAGTGTGCGTGCATCGCGCTGCTTCTAAGGCACATTGAGTGCATGTTTATTCATCTCAACTGCGCAACGGCTTTTATGGTGATGAAACGAGAGGTATGGTTGCAAATACAGGTGCTCTTGCAGACCGTCCACAAATTGTTGAGAAAGCAGATGCACAAAGCAAAATATGGCATTATTTTGCTTACATTGCCGACAGTCAGGGCAAGCCCACGGACACCACAAAGCCCGTCTGCAAAATATGTTACAAAATAACGCAAGCGAAGGGAGTCAAAAGCATCTTGCTGTCAAACATCCCGATTTGTACAAAGAATTTAAAGAGCCGCAGGTTAGTGTTATACCAGCATTATGTTTATGCTTTCAAACATTAACTTATTTACTTTGCATTATTTACTTTTCCTGCTGTTTTAGGTTTTTGCCATAGTATCGTTTAAGTATTGTTATCGTGATATTTATGTTGGGTATCGTATCGAAGTCAAAATTTTGGTATCGTGACAACACTAGTCAAGAACATTCATCTAGAAACATTAAAAGAGCTTTTGTTCAAAGTTATCTGGTCTTTAATAACATTCTCAAAATATTACCACAATTTTTTTCTGAAATGTTTTATTTGGACATTCGTCTAACATTTTTTAAATGTTACAACAGGTGAAAAAACATTTCTATAATATACTTAAAGTGCTCTATTTTCGTGCACTAATTTTGTACACTAATTTTGTACTTAATATACTAAAAATTCATCTTTAGTACTTCTTAAGATCATCTTAAGAACATCTAAGTGTACTCAACTGTGCTATTTTGAGACAGCATTAAATATGAACTAAAATGTGCTTTTAATACACTATCTCTGTATTTAAAAAATTTGTTTAGTTACCACTTGTACACTATGGGTTCAAATGTACTATAAGTGGCATCTATATACATTTTTTTAAATACAGAGATAGTATATTATTATATTATTTAAGTATATTATAGAAATGTATTTTTTTTTTTCACCTGGGTACTTGTTTCTGAATGTTGAAAGCCACTCAAAAGCAGGGCTTGACATTAACTTTTTTTGCTCACCAGTCACTGTGGCTAGTGGGGTTTTTTTGACATCGATACCATAGAAAAAAAAACTGCCATATAAATATATCTCACAATTTGGCAGCAGAGATATATATATATATATATATATTAGGCTGCTGTCACTTTAAGACCTGACACATGGAGGCATCTTTATTCACATGCACTTCACTCAGCTGATATCATGTATCTATTCTGTGTAAAATGATTATTGGGAGCATTTCATATATTTAAATATCGATATGTATAAAAAAATAGATATTTTTGACAAATATGTATATATTATATATAAATTTCAACCCGCCAAGGTGGCTAGTAGGAGGGACTGCATTACACACCACTGCTGAAGTGTTAATGTCAAGCCCTGCTCAAAAGTAACATTCCCATAATTGTTCGAGAGTGACAGTAAAGACATTTATAATGTTATAAAAGATTTCTATTTCAAATAAATGCTGTTCTTTTGAGCTTTCTATTCATCAAATAATTCTGAAAAAAATGGTTTTGGTCATGGTTTCCACAAAAATATTAAGCAGCACAACTGTTTTCAGAATTGATAATAATCAGAAATGTTTCTTGTGCAGCAAATCATCAGAATGATTTCTGAAGGATCATGTGACACTGAAGACTGGAGTAATGATGCTGAAAATTCAGCTTTGTATCACAGGGATAAATTAGATTTTAAAATATATTAAAATAGAAAACTGTTATTTTAAATTGTAATAATATTTCACTCTATTACTGTTTTTAAGTGCAGCCTTGGTAACAAAAAAAAAAAAACATTAGTCCCCCTGTAGTCAATTATTTTATTTTATCACCAAATGACATATTTAAAAAAAAAAAAATTCAAGTGAAAAAAAATTCTTCATGCCTTAAAATAGCTTGAATGTTGCCTCATTTAATATACACGGATCAATGAATATGCAAATTAGCCCCGCCTCCACTCGCTCACACCAGCCCGGAGAGTCTACTGTTGCTATAGTGATGAGCAATTTGTTGTTTGTTTTGTGGATATTTAAGAAAAAAACTTGCTTCGCTTTGTATATTCAGTTTAACAGCTGTGCAACTGAACTGCTGATATTTTCTGACGCTTAAATTGTTTTAAATTATGAATTGGTAAAACGCCTTCGCAAAATGGTCTGAATCCATGTGCATTCGTTTGAACTGCTCTCTCACTGAATCACCAGAAGCGATTTCTCAGTAAAACAGACAGTATCGAGAGAACAAGCAGCCGTTTTCCTCTGTGAACATGCTAAATGGATGTTTGACAATTTCGTTGCTTTTTTGGAGTTTTCAGATTTAAAAAAAAACATTCAGATGAAATCTTGTATGCGCCCGTGCCTTCTCCATTCATGAAATAAATGCACATCCTTGAATGAGCGAGCGCGTATTTCCAGCGTATTTAATTGAACTTATCAGGTAGGCTAATATCTATGGTTTGGTCCATTCCAGAGGCCAAAATCAGAATTTATAATGGACTGAATAGCTCTCTCAGAACTTGACGTGCGATTCCACACTGACTGACATATGCACATGAATCACGGTCACACGCTCAGAACAATATTGTTTTAGCTATGTTTTATAGTATTAAAATATTTCGAAGGACAAAAACATGAACTTTATTGGCTTTACTTCAAGTCAGCTGTCACTTTACTTTGGCATGAGCCCCTGTGCGCTTGCACACTTGGCACAGCCCTTGCAACGGTTCTGTCATTAATAAATATGAATTACTATAGATAGCCTTTTGCTTGACTACGTTATCAAACAGCTAATAATGTGTTGCTAATGTTACACACACCGTTCCCTACTATCAGTATCCTTACAAACGCTTTGAACAACTCAGAACGTCAGTGGAGAAAGGCATATAGTTCATCATAACATCGTAATAGACTCACTATATTGATAAATCTACACAATTTTTCATATAAAAAAAATTAAAAAATACCTGGTTAACCTGGCTTCTCTCAAGATTTTCCTGCTTCAGAGCAGTCATAGTTAAAGGTTAGTTCACCCAAAAATTAAAATTATGTCATTAATGACTCACCCTCATGTCGTTCCAAACCCGTAAGACCTCCGTTCATCTTCAGAACACAGTTTAAGATATTTTAGATTTAGTCCGAGAGCTTTCTGTCCCTCCATTGAAAATGTATGTACGGTATACTGTCCATGTCCAGAAAGGTAATAAAAACATCATCAAAGTAGTCCATGTGACATCAGTGGGTTAGTTAGAGTTTTTTGAAGCATCGAAAATACATTTTGGTCCAAAAATAACAAAAACTACGACTTTATTCAGCATTGTATTCTCTTCCGGAATCCTTTCCATTGAATTGATTCCATAGAATTGATTCCATTGAATCCTTTCATCTGTCGGCGTTGGTAATGCACTTTTATGTCTCCATGGTTGTTTTTGGCGATTAGGACATTCGCGACATTTTGAAGCATCGAAAATACATTTCGGTCCAAAAATAACAAAAACTACGACTTTATTCAGCATTGTATTCTCTTCCGGGTCTGTTGTCAATCCGCATTCATGACTCGGCGGCTTCTTCTTCTTCTTCTTTCCTGTTTTACGGTGGTTGGCATCCAGCATATTGGTGCATTACTGCCCCCTTCTGCTCCGGAGTGTGGTTCACGACTCCGCAGTGACGCTGCTGATGTAAGACGCTGCTGACATGTTATCCGGTGCGCCCGAGCTTCGTTTACAGTCTGAGGGAGACGCACGCTGTATTTAAGCTATTCTACATTGTTTGTATTTTGGTATTGCTATATTTTTTAAAATGGTGCGTAAGTGTGCATGTCGCAGATGTCCTAATCACCAAAAACAACCATGGAGACGTAAAAGTGCATTACCAACGCCGACAGATGAAAGGATTCAATGGAATCAGTTCAATGGAAAGGATTCCAGAAGAGAATACAATGCTGAATAAAGTCATAGTTTTTGTTATTTTTGGACCAAAATGTATTTTCGATGCTTCAAATACTTCTAACTAACCCACTAATGTCACATGGACTACCTTGATGATGTTTTTATTACCTTTCTGGACATGGACAGTATACCGTACATACATTTTCAATGGAGGGACAGAAAGCTCTCGGACTAAATCTAAAATATCTTAAACTGTGTTCCGAAGATCAACGGAGGTCTTACGGCTTTGGAACGACATGAGGGTGAGTCATTAATGACATAATTTTCATTTTTGGGTGAACTAACCCTTTAATGATATGCTAAAGCCTGCCGGCACATTGTTGTGATTGGTTACAAGGTAGTCTGTGACGTCACAAACACCACCGATTTCAAACCGCAGGTTTTTGGTTTACTGCAGTTTTCAAACATAAAATACTCAGCAGTGGTGTTGACATGAATTTGCACATGGTTTGTCTTAAAGCATATTAAAAACACTACATAGACATAACCAACATTAAAAACTTGATTTTCACCCCAGGGGGTCTTTAAAAAATCTTAATGACCCCAAACTTTTGAACAGTATGAGTCAAATTTGACAACTTTGTTGCTATGACAATGCAAGTCCATAGCCCTAAAAATCTGTAAAAATGTTTTTAACAGAAGAGTTACATACATTAAAGGAAGAGTTAATGTAGGTGTTTTTTTTTTTTTTAATTAATAAAATATAAAATAAACATCACATCTGCTTTTAAATCCTCCAAAAATGCCCATTGTAGTGCAAAGAAGCACAAACATTTTGCCAAACATCTACTTTTGTGTTCCACAAAGAACATCACTCATACAGATTTGCAACAACAGGTGAATTATCTGACGGCAGAATTGTCATCTTTTTTCAGAAGAAGATTACTGTTTGTGGAAAACCCTACTGAAACCTCACAAGTGAGACACTCTTTTTCAACATATTGCTTATTTGAATTGCTTATGCCATTTGAAAAGTCCAAAAATGACGACAGATCCTGTTTGAACAAAGAGGCCTCCGTATAGCATATTTATACTCCCATACTTATATTCGGCTCAGGTGTTTCTAATTTTTACTGCCACCTACAAGACAACCAAAACAAAAAGAAAAGAAAGAAACACCCACACACCATATCAGTACCATAAATAGAGCTTCACAAGTTCACACTTACAGATAGAAATCAGATAAAGACTTGTATTTGGTGGAGAGGAGAGGGCACCGAGCACAGTATTTTGGCTCAAACCCAGAGTAATGCCCCCATATCCCTGGCTGTGATAGAAACCAGCCAAGAGTGAGGAGTATAGGCCTCCTCTCCTGCTGATCGGATCATTTGAACATGTAATAAAAAACATCATTTATTGTAAACAAGATGGTACTTGTTGCTTTTTACACTTGATGCAAAGAGTATCTTCCACTATTTATACTGCAATTTCCATCTGCCTATTTTACACTTAGTGAAAACAGCCACTGCCAACTTATATAATAGGGGGAAATGTAAATGTATGAAGATGCTGTAACTGGTATGTGATGTTTATAATTAATTATTTGCTGATCACTTCAATAGTTTTGTGGAATGAATTACAAGTTTTTGGACATGGATTACTAAAAATGCAAATATTCAGTGTAGTGACGCCTCATCGTACAGATCATATTTACATTAATACAAACACAACTGCACCAAAATCTTCTGCCTTCAAAAATTGTCTATTATATCTCATTGTTCATATAGCTCATTGTTGTATAGCAGACTTTATGAATTAATTATGGACCCACACTGTACCACATTATACAGTTTTCATTATCTTTCATGAACAAATATTGGATGACTGTGGGATGCTGGTTTATATTTCAACATGTTGATTGTTCTCCTATAAGCAAACTTCTATGGGTACGGCTTCATTAAAGTCTAAAAAACTGTTGAAACACAAGTGTCTGTCATTAATATTTAGACATATGAAAGAAATCAAATGGAAACCGAGGGGGGGGGGGGGGGGGGGTGGATGTATGTACACAGCTATGAAACGGCACATGTGACAGAACAAAATATATGTACACTAGTGACATCATGGTTTTAGTTTACTCACGTTTGCCGGAACTAGTGCCGGTGTCCTGACCAACCAATCAGAATGGTCTACCCACACTATATTTCTGCCGATTTTTTATGATAAGTGTTTGAGGTTTGCCTTGGTTTTAGCACATCCTGATATGTATTTCCTGCTTACATTTTAAACACATTTACCAAGTTGATATTACTAAGAATTCTTTGTGTCATATGATACACTCTAAAGAGAAATGGTTCTAAACAGTACCAAATTTGGGTTCTTCTGCTTGTAACAGTAGCAGAACCCATTTGAAAGTTAAAATTTGTAGACATTTTAAGAAAGAAATCATTTACCTGTTGAGAGTGTAATTGAATGGCTAAGCTCCAGAAAACAAGTAATGATGTGGCTTTGACAGTTACAGATTTGAAAAACAAAAAGGCGGGAAAAAAGAACCCTAAACTCTAACACAAAGAACCATTTCAGCAAGTAAAGGTGTATATAGGCTATATTCAAAAAGTTACTTCATTTCAATAGCCTACTTTAGACATTATATACTTTGCAAGTACAATTAAGTCTCATTTAGTATTAGTAGACTGTTAGGTTAAGGTTAGGTGTTAGGGTTCAGTTTAGTAGAATAAGTTGACTAGTTGAATGTCTGTTGTGGCGTCATCAAAATAAAGTGTTAGCAGATATTAAGCAGACAGCCTACTAATACACTAAGTTGACATGTATTGCAAAGTTACTTATAGTTAGTAGAATGTCTAAAGTGGACTATCAAAATAACATTTATATGCATTTGCATGGTTAACTAATGTTACAATTCAAGTTAAAAATATTTGAACATAGAATTATTGAATTATCCTCTGAGTAAACTTCCAACCCTGAGGTATAGAGATGAAACTCTTATTTCATCTAAAACAAACAATGTATGGAAATACATGCAAATAGCCTTAGGCTGGAGTAACCACATCCGTGTATCTTTATTACAATACAGAATTATCACTGAGAAACTGGTCAGCTTGTATATGTGATTTAAAGATCTCATTATAAATAGGTAAAATAGATCAATCTTCTGACTAAAACTTAATATTCAAAAGGGCTGCTTTCCATTCGAACACTAGATATTGGTCAACTGTCTCCAGAAGTAGGTTAGATCTGATCAAACACCAGTCGCTGGAAATTCTCTGATGATACAGTGGAAGGCGGCAAATGGAAATGTGGTCTCCCTGGGATTTTTTCTTTCAGTTTTTCTTTTTCTGCTATTCTAAATTTATTCGTTAACCACATTAAACATGAAAACTTTGTTTATTACCACTTTGAAATAGTAACTGATGAAGAAAATCGAGTTGAAACTCATAAAAATCAAGTAGAAATAACAGAAATTGTCACAAGATAGTAGGCTAGTAATGATGACAATATTTTCTTAACTGAAGTCGTTTGAACCAAAATAAACGATTAAAAATACACTGTACAAGTTGACACTGTACAAACCTCAAACATTTCCTCCAGTTGGTTGCCTTAAACTTTTAAGTTTTCTCAGCTTTAATTTTTTACAGTGTACGTGGGTCACATTTTTATTTTCTAGCAACTAATTAGGCATATCAAGTTTTTAATTGTAATAAAAATAAACCCGAAACAACATGCCCTTGATATTATTATTATCGTACAGATAACACTTATTTCAGCGGAAACTGCGGTTATCATGGTACATTGTTATAATGAACACCAGACGCGCCAGTTACTCACATGTATAGTTGGAGTTCATTCCCACAGCCAGTGAATTATTTGTTCGCTGGTGTCCGCTGTTATCCATACTTCAAGGCAAGTTCTTGATCCTCACGATTGTTGATGTGTGGAAACTGCCGCTGAAGCATTGCGTGAGGTCTGTCTGTTGGATGAGTGAGTTCTGTTTCTTTTGTTTCCGCTGCAGACCATCTGAACTCTGCAGTCAGACAGAAACTGGTAAGATATCTGTCAAAAGAGAAACTACTGTTACGCGCGCTCACGCGCCAGCCTCAACTGCGCTCATGGTGAGTTTGTTGGTTTAGTGAAATGAGAAACCGAACAATTAGCCCACCTACACACCCCAATGCATAAAGTCGTTTTGACACATACGGGCTTTGAAATGTCAAAGTCGGGGAGCCCACATACAAGAGACCTTCTCATAACTGTGTCAAACATTCTGGCAAGGTTCTCAAAAGTTTAAGAACATTCTTCTAGTGAGAACGTTTGTTCTCAGTTATCTTCTATCTAATTTACATCATTCATGGAATGTTTTAAACACTAGACTATTAAAAAGACTAAACTTTTCAGCTTTACAGAAACAAACAAATAGGTAACAACAGTGTGGGATTATTAATTGTACAAAAACACCAACATTTACAGGCAATTTTGTACAAAAACACGTTAAAGACAACATTTACAGTACCTTGAACGCATTTAACCCTGTTATCTTCACTGTTTGTGGACGGAGCCTCGAGATCTGCGGTAGGCTACGCCACTGCTTGCGCAAACCAGACAGGAAGATAAATAAAGAGAGTGTGTGAAATGGCACTGGTAAAGTAATGGTAAAGACCGAATTCATTTTCACTTCATTCTAATGAGGAACATTTAACTTTTTCTCACGGCAGCAACACATGAATGGACAACAGCAGCCTGCAATGTGCTCCTGCAAAGTACCAAACCCACTGATCTAGGCCTATAGGCTATGAATGTCATTTTTTAGAGATCAGTGACCAAACCTCAACACTAGGTGACGACAGATCTCAAGTTCCGCTTTTAATGGCTTGCAAAACCATTGCTGTGTCCTAATTTTCCTTCTTACCATGCCCTAAAAGTAGGTATGTAGAGCTTACTGTTTTTGTGAAGAAAAAGTACATACATTTGAGTGTGTTTACAGAATAATAGGCTCTGGGACATACTCTGGGACATACTACTTCATCATAATTGCATCTTTAACGGACCGCTCTTGTCTCTGCACTTATGTGCATCTGTTTAAACTGCCCTGTCAATCATCTTGTCACAGTTAAAATCCTTCACATTCCATTGAATTTATTTTCCTACCGAATCTGAGAGATATGTAAAAGCACATTGATCTGCCAGTCGGGTCTTTCATGTGTTCGCATAATGATGAATTTAGTTCACCCAAAAATGAAAATTATGTAATTTATTACTCACCCTCATGTCGTTCCACACCCGTAAGACCTTCGTTAATCTTCAGAACACAAATTGTTTTTGATCAAATCCGATGGCTCAGTGAGGCCTCCATAGACAGCAATAAAACTCCCTTTTTCAATGCCCAGAAAGCTACTAAAAACATATTTAAAACAGTTCATGTGACTACAGTGTTTCAACCTTAATATTATAAAGTGACGAGAATACTTTTTGTGCGGCAAAAATAACAAAATAACGACTTTATTCTACAATATCCAATGAAGGGCAATTTCAAAACACTGCTTCACGAAGCTTCAAATCATAGGTCTTACGGATGTGGAACGATATGAGGGTGAATAATAAATGACATTATTTTAATTTTTGGGTGAACTAACCCTTTAATGACCAAACATATCTTTATAAAAGTTCACAATGCTGTTGCAGATGAAATATGATGTGGATAACACTGAATAAATAGCCTATATTTTTATCAGGTTAGATAACTCAAAACCTTTATTTAAACCTTTCTACTTAAAGGGATCACCCAAAAATGAAAGTGATCACATGATTTACTCAGGTGTATATTCAAACGAACACAATCAGAGATATATTTAAAAATATCCTTAGTCCTCCTAGGTTTATAATGGTTGTGAATGGGTGGCCGCGTTTTGAAGTCAAAAATAATGTATCCATCCATAAAATATACACATGCGATTTCTTTACTTGCAGTTTACGTGAACTTTGTGTGTTTTTGACATAACCTTGTGTGTATTTGACAGTTTAAGCCCAATAACACGTGAAAGAAAACTTAGTTTGATACTCACAGGCCGTCCGACATCCAGCTTTTAGTGTGCTCAGAAAACCATATATCAGAAGTTTAAAGTGGAACTCAGTAAGATTTGCAAAGCTCCCCCTACAGGTTCCTTCAGTGAATCACACTGTCGTAAATACAATGACTACAACGCTCACCAGCGCAGTAGTTTTGCAAATACAGTACAAGAAATCTCGATGGAGGTGGGTCATTTTCGAAATTGTCTTATAAAGTCATAATATATACATTGTTTTTGAATTACCGTAAAGCATTTTGTCACTCTCGTGTGAACGTGAACATGAGGCGAGATTGTGTCGGGTCGGCGAAGCTCAACTTGCAAGTGCTGTATTCTGGCGTAGACGTGCCAGAGGGGGTTAGTGCACGCCTCAAACACACCACTACAAGTCAATTAACCATCGTAAGGAGTTAGAAAACTATTTATGAAGGTAAAAAAAGTTACTTAGTTCTGCTTTAAACTGTTATGGATTTAAAGGGTTCATGCAAAAATTTAAATTCTATCTGTAATTACTCACCCGCAAGACCTTCGTTCATCTTCGGAACACAAATTAAGATATTTATGATGAAATCCGAGCAACGAAATTACCACATTCAAGGTCTAGAGAAGTAGTAAAGGCATCGTGTAAATAGTCAACGTGACTATTTAAGTTCAACCTTAATGTTATGAAGCGACGAGAATATTTTTTTTGCGCAAAAACAAAACAAAAATAATGACTTTATTCAAGAATTTTTCCTCTTCCCTGTCAGTCTCCTACCCAGTTGACGCAGTGAACGCAGTGCAGAGCTTCCGAACATTGTCCGAACATCGGCAAATACAGGGTCGACATTCTGACATTAAGGCCAGAATACACCAAGCCGACGCCGACGAACTAGTGGCGACGAAAGCAGACTGCGGGGTTGGCTCACGTCGGCAGCGTCTGTGTCTAAAGTTGGCCTGACACACCAAACCGACGCTAGACAGCCGACAGCCAAGTAGCACGTCAGTTTTGCGCCTGCGTGAGATGAAATGCCTTTCCGAACCAGCAGGCGGCAGTAGCTGAATAGCCAATCAGAATGATCAGATGGTCCGATGGACCGGCGAGCTCCGACGCCGATTCAACATTTTGAATCGGCCGAAAAAAAGCCGCCGAGGACCAACTTCAGCTGACGGTGCGGAACGCACTGAGAAAACTTAGTCGGCCGACGAAGAAAAACTGCCAGGCGGTCAACCATCGGCTTGGTGTGTTCCTGCCTTTAACTTTCATGATGATGAAGAACCACAATGTCACATTAGTGTAGCCGTGATAGAGATGATAATCAAAACCAAACAGATGTTTTGTTAGTTTTTGGCAGAGTATCTGAGGTACGAGCTGTACAGGCTCCACCCTCTTCTGGAAAGCGGGGTGGGGAGCAGTAGCTCTTCTGCATTTAAAGATACTTGCACGAAAGCAGCATGTTTTTCCTTCCACTCAAAATGGGCACATGGTATAATAAATGATGATAAGAATTTACAACATACTATAATAAATGATCTGTGGATATTTTGAGCTGAAACTTCACAGACACGTTCTACAGACACCTGAGACTTATATTGTATCTTGTAAAAAGGGGCATAATAGGTCCCTTTTAAAGGGTTAGTTCACCCAAAAATGAAAATAATGTCATTTATTACTCACCCTCATGCCATTCCACACCCATAAGACCTTTGTTAATCTTCAAAACGCAAATTAAGATAATTTTGTTTATCAAAACATCATTTTGTTTGATAAATCCGATCAGTGAGGCCTGTATAGGGAGCAATGACATTTCCTCTCTCAAGATCCATTAATGTACTAAAAACATATTTAAATCAGTACATGTGAGTACAGTGGTTCAATATTAATATTATAAAGCGACGAGAATATTTTTGGTGCGCAAAAAAAAACAAAATCATGACTTATTTAGTGATGGCCGATTTCAAAACACTGCTTCATAATGCTTCAGAGCATTATGGTTCGTTATTATGGTTCGAAGTGCCAAAGTCATGTGATTTCAGCAGTTTGGCGGTTTGACAAGCGATCCGAATCATGATTCGACACAGAAGAATCATAATGCTCCGAAGCTTTGCTTTATAATATTAATATTGAACCACTGTACTCACATGAACTGATTTAAATATGTTTTTAGTACATTAATGGATCTTGAGAAAGGAAATGTCATTGCTGGCTATGAAGGCCTCACGGAGCCATCGGATTTCAACAAAAATATCTTAATTTGTGTTCCGAAGATGAATGAATGGAACGGCATGAGGGCGAGTAATAAATGACGTTATTTTCATTTTTTGGGTGAACTAACCCTTTAAGATTCTTTTAAATATACCAATTAAAATGTACTACAGGTTTTTTTCAGGTATTTACAACTTTATTAAAATTATGCGAAACAAAATGACAAATGTTTGCTTTCATGATCCGTCACATAGGGCTATTTGCATTTTGCAAGCTTTCAGGCGGAATCTCTTGAGTGAGAAAAAGCTTACAGGCTTCCGTACGTTATCCACCCTCGATGACTTCTGTAATCTTTAACGGTTCGATTCTCTCAAGCCTGCACTTGATCCTCGATATCAAGAACCAGGTACTTTCATGAGTTCTCTGTACTTACATTCTTGAGTATTGGAACCGGGCTTTGATGGTTGATGATGATGTAGTGTACAAGAACGCATATTGGGAAGCGGTAATTCCTCGTCCAATGAAATGGGTTGTGGGCCATATTAGTCATTAGGCTGCAGCTAACGATTAATTTGATAATCGATTAGTTTGGCCGATTATTTTTTAGATTAATCAGATAAAAATCCTAATTTTATTTATTTTTATTTTATAAAAAAAAAAAAGCACACTATTGCCCATCCTGCCCAAAGTACTTCAAACAAATGTGCCAAATTGAATGCTATGAAAACATAGCCTACAGCGCTTAATTTAATTGACTACTTGTCATAATAAAGAGAGAACACAAATATTTTAGGAATCTTTCAAAAACTTGTTTAAAGCTAAAAGTGGTATTGCCATTTATTAGGAAAATAACAAACTGAAACAACTAAATCGTTGTGGCGACCAGGGCGGGCGAGAGCCGTGAGGGAACGGCGCGAGGCCGGTGACGCAAGTGATAAGGAGCACCCTGGGAGGTGCACCGGCCTTGAGTCTCTCACGGAGGAGCTCCGGGAGCATAAAAGGAGGAGCGACGACCGTGAAGGACGAGAGAGGACCAGGCCTGGACTTTATTTTATGTTTTATTATGTTTGTGTGGCCGGCAGACGTCCGCTAGGGTTTTGTTCTTTGTTTATTTTATATTAAAGTTTTGTTGAACGTTCGCCGGTTCCCGCCTCCTTCTTCCCGTATATACGAACTGTGTTACAATCGTTTCTAAATAATATTCACACATAATATCCAAAAAAACTTAAAAGTATATTTTTGCGCTAAATATTAATTGTCTCCCGCGGGTTCCATCTGACGCGGGTGCGCGTGCCGGCACTCATTCAGTAAAGTTTGAAGTTTAACGCAGACTGTCAGGACGAGCCTTCATGCAAAATGTAAATGCTTGAGTGAATTTGTGACATTTACAGATAAGGATATAGACGTAGAATGAACGTTTTGTGCTGAGGACGCACATGCATCTGTCAAAGCGCCTGACAGGGCAAGCCATCACTCTAATGCAGTGGTCACCAACCTTTTTAAGCCCAAGATCCCTGACCTCGACCTTTTTGAAAGACAAGATCTACTTGATAGAAAAAGACAGCCCAGATTGTATTTAGTATTTTTTTTCGTGGTCAATGTAGATTCTGATTTATTTATTTATTTTTACAAGCAAATTGGCCGATTCTGATACTGGTTGCAGATATTTATTATTAATATTTTTATAATAAACAAAAATACATAGCCATTTCAAATTAGAGGGAATTGCTTTTTAATCACAATCCAAACAAAGATGCTACGCACGTTACATGAGCAGTTGTTTTTTATTTGAAATAGATTTAATTTCAAGATTTAAAGCAAAAACAGAACGGTCTGACTTTATCTTTGTGAAATTATAAATGCTACACACAAAAAAGCATGAAACAAAAACAGCAGGCTGAATGAGACGCAGATTCACTCTCTGACAGCAGGTGGCGCTTATGGAGCAGCAGTGATACAGCGTTTCCTTGGTTACCGCTGTAAACAAAGCTGAAATGCGCTAATAATTAGCTACTTTATTCGGAGGTAAGAGGAAAATAAAATGGCATTGCCATCGAAATCTTCCTGAAGACTGATCTCCTTTTGAATTCATAATCCCTCATCCCCAATTCAATATTTGTATTTTCTTCCTATATTTCGAGCATCGTGAACAGTGAGCTGCTCTGCCTGCTACAGAATTTTCTCCTCTTCGCGTCCGTCTTTCAGCGTCTCTGGCCTCTTGTTAACGGCCGTTTACAGACTCAGACATAATGTGGGCTATTTACCTTTATCTGTCTGTCCCAGTAGCTCCAGAAAATAACATAAAAATAAATACAAAAATACAGTACAAAGACTGGAGAAATGTAATGTATTTTTGTACTCATTTCTGTTATTTTCGCGAGCTACTGGAACAGTGATAAAGATCGACCAGTCGATCGCGATCGACGGGTTGGCGACCACTGCTCTAATGCAATAGCTTTAAGCTTAAAATAAAGAATTCTCATGTTTTGGGCAGTTTTGATCACGTACCTTTCCCGCAGAAATGCATTATTCAGTGCTGTAATTTGACGCGACTGGCAGAAGTCTTCCGTGCACGGCGGGCAGACCCAACTAATCGATAATAAGAATCGTTGTCGATGATTTTCATTATTGATTATTATCGATAGTTGTTGCAGCCCTGTCTGCACTTCGGATTCTAACCAGAAGAAGCAGTCCATTCAGGTATTTTTGGAATACTAATTTCAACGTATTACGATTTAGGACACACTAATGCCGCGTTCCAGGCAACCCGTAACCCGTGTTTTTCCAACCTTCTACACGTGAAAGTGCACTGGAACAGCAGTCAAAGCCGTGACTTCCCACCCGTGAACTCGTACCAGATCGATGTACTCCCAGTTACGAGTTCTGACGTCACATAGCCCGTGAAACAACAATGGCAGCCCCTACGTATGCCATGTTTATGCAAGTGCACGGTAAAATAAAAGGTATAACAGCTTCTCTTGCCTTATGTGCCGTTTTCCTCCTCCGTTTCCCTCAAATAAGCAAGGAGTAAGCACCTTTGGCGATAGAAATAATTAATGAGCATAAGCCCCGTACGGTCCGCCATGTTGGTTTGTTTACACTTTTACGCAGTTTGGCGTGACTTTCCTGGAACGCTACAAAGTCGTGAGTCGTGATTTGAAATCGTGACTTACGGGCTCAAAAACCTGCCTGGAACGCAGCATTATTCCAATTTTGAATTCTATTTATATGTGAATAGAGAATGTGAAGCTGACGTCACGCTGTGTTTAGACGACATTTTAGGAGAATAGCGCTGCCTTTCTGCAAGTGAGTTTAAAGGGTTAGTTCACCCAAAAATGAAAATTCCATCATTAATTACTCACCCTCGTGTCGTTCCACACCTGTAAGACCTTTATTCATCTTCAGAACACAAATTAAGATATTTTTGATAAAATCCGATGGCTCAGTGAGGTCTCCATTGACAGCAAGATAATTAACACTTTCGGATTCCCAGAAAGCCACTAAAGACATATTTAAAACAGTTCATGTGACTACAGTGGTTCAACCTTAATGTTATGAAGCAACGAATACTTTTTGTGCGCTAACAAAATAATATATTTATTCAACAATATCTAGTGATGGGCGATTTCCTCTTAAGATGGAGGTGCCGTCCCAGCATGCAATGCTTCACATTCTCTATTGGGACGCATCACATGAACCTGCTTATTATGTTACTTTTAGCTGTTCTCCCAACCTTGCTAAGCTGATCTTCAGCTTGTTTTCCAACCATCCTTAAATATCTAAAATTGTTTCCACGCATTTCACTTTTCTTCCCAAAAGTATTTATAATAACAAAATAATAATTAAAATCATTACTTATTATCAAATATATGAAATAATTAAAAACTATCATAAAATATATTAGCAAGTGTTAAACGAAGGACCAAAGCAACAGCACAAACAATATTTGTTATCTTATCGACACGCCACATGGACTTTGATCGCTCTGCTGATGATCATTTAGACAAGGCTGGGCAGTGTTTCATCTATAGAAGTGCGGCACACCTGTTCTTCACAGGTGAAGTTTATAAGAGAGAGGAGTCACATTGACGCAGCGCTCTTTCCACTGGCGTTACATAACCACAGGATTCCGAGGATTCAGAGAATCCACATTCCATCCCAAAAACTCAATACTGACAGAAGGCTTTGTTTATACACCCCCTACCTCTGAATACTCTGACGAACACAAATTCACCTAGCTTTCTACACAAGGACAAAAAGAACTAAAATACATCTAAAATGGCAAAATGCAAACCCAAATCTTAAAGCCAAGAGAAAAAGTTTTTAACATTTTTTTTTTTTTTAGATTTTAACTTTAGATTTTAACTTTATTAACAAAATTTGGTTTTGTGAGATTTACTTGACTTACATTATTCAGCAATTTTAGCCCCCACAGTACGGTTAGATATAGACACACAGAAGTCCCATAATCCTTATTTCTCTCTCAGGTATGCATGCTCTTTCTCCTTGTAATGTAATACTGATCTTTGTCTTGACTAGCTAATAGTAAGAGGCGTTTCTCTTTTCTTTGTTAAGTGCTTGCCTGACACAGGCCTGCCTAATTGACGTCTGTTCTTGCTGCGTGTTATTCATGTGCATGAGTCTAAATTTTGTGCTTTAATGGAAATATTAGGATTGCATTTCTGTCAGTGTTTGTGGTTATATGCACAGCCCATATTCTGTGTGTGTGTGTTCAAGCTTTTGTATACGTGTCAATGTGTGTTAATCAGCAGGATCACAATGGGATTAGACAGAGTGCTTTTGGCCAAGCAGGGGAGAGAGAACTTTTTAACCCTGAGTAGTCAGCTGACTGTAGAGAACAGGGTGTTACAAAGAATGTTGACTACAGAGTTAGTATGTGTTGTTATTGTTAAAGGGTTAGTTCACCCAAAAATGAAAATTCCATCATTAATTACTCACCCTCATGTCGTTCCACACCTGTAAGACCTTCATTCATCTTCGGAACACAAATTAAGATATTTTTGATGAAATCCGATGGCTCAGTGAGGTCTCCATTGACAGCAAGATAATTAACACTTTCAGATGGCCAGAAAGCTACTAAAGACATATTTAAAACAGTTCATGTGACTACAGTGGTTCAACCTTAATGTTATGAAGCGACAAGAATACTTTTTGTGCGACATAAATAAATGAATAATGACTTTATTCAACAATATCTAGTGAAGGGCGATTTCAAAACACTGCTTCATGAAGCTTTGATGTTTTATGAATCTTTTGTTTCGAATCAGTGGTTCGGAGCACCAAAGTCATGTGATTCAGTAAACAAGGCTTCGTTACGTCATAAGTGTTTCGAAATTTCAATAGTTCACCAGTTGATACACGCTCCGAACCACTGATTCGAAACAAAAGATTCGTAAA
This sequence comes from Megalobrama amblycephala, assembly GCF_018812025.1. NCBI lineage: Eukaryota > Metazoa > Chordata > Actinopteri > Cypriniformes > Xenocyprididae > Megalobrama > Megalobrama amblycephala. Next base: position 19,974,718 of record NC_063059.1, read on the forward strand.
GCTTCGAAGCTTCATGAAGCAGTGTTTTGAAATCACCAATAACATTAAGGTTGAACCACTGCAGTCACATGAATATGAACAGTTTTAAATTGTTTTGTTGTTTTTAGTAGCTTTCTGGACATTGAAAGTCTTACTTATCTTGCTGTCAATGAAGGCCTCATTGAGCCATCGGATTTCATCAAAAATATCTTAATTTGTGTTCTGCAGATGACTGAAGGTCTTACGGGTGTGTAACGACATGAGGGTGAGTAATTAATGACAGAATTTTAATTTTTGGGTGAACTAACCCTTTAAGGCTGAACCACTGTAGTCACATGGACAATTTTAACAATGTCTTTAGTACTTTTCTGGACATTGAACGTGCTAATTTTGTTGCTTTCAATGGAGGAAAAAAAAATCCTCTTGGATATCATCAAAACATCTTAATTTGTGTTCCGAAGATGAACAAAGATCTTACGGGTGTGGAACGATATATAAGGGTGAGTGATAAATGACAGAATTTTCATTTTTGGGTGAACTAACCCTTTAACTACTAAAACTAATAAAACCATTTATTGAAATAAAGCTGAAATAAAATCATAATATGAATATTAGATGAAAAACGTTAATGAAAATTAGAAATGTTGCCTTTGCAGCTAACTGAAATAAAAAGTAAAAAGATTTTTAAAAAAGCTTAAAAGTTTAAGTTCTAAAATTACTAAAACTCAAACTGAAACTGAAAAATAAATGAAATCTAATAGTTATTCCAAAAAATGACAAAAAGCACATTCAAAATATCAATAAATACTGTAATAAATTATATATCATATACATCATACTATATACACTGTATTATATAATATATGCAATGTAATAAATGATCAATAAGTCATTGCAACAATAAGTCATTATAATTTAAGCAATTTCAACTTTCTTAAATTATACAAGCTTCAACTCAATTTTTTAAAGTCATTTTAGTAAAATTTAAGTTGAAATTACTTGTACAGCCAATTTGATTATACTTAAAATATTAACTTTAAGTTGTATAATTTTATAAGTATAATAATAAGTATAATTTTAAGTTGAATCTTTTACAGTGTAAAATAACACTGAAGAATTCTGACTATTTTAGTATTCACAAAATATAATTTTTAATCAGTATTTTTGTCTTGTTTTCCAGTAAAAAATAACTCAACATACAATTGTGTAAAATAGTTTTTCTTACCCCACTGACAAATTGTTTTTTTTTTTTTAATTATTGTTTTAAGTATAAACCTCGGTATATATAAAAAAAATATTTTCCAAAGTAAAATAAACATCATGTTTTCAAATAAATCATGATAAAATCAAGTGATTCTTTAAAAAAAAAAAAAAAAAAGCTTCTAAGTTCATCTTATGAATGCTTAAAACTTTTTGTTTACTGAAAATGAAGACAAAAGGTTTGATTCTGCACATACACAACACAAATCAACACTGATTCACACAGGTTCTTTTGAAGTGTGACAGAAGTCACAGTCATGTTGTTTGTGTGTGTCATTTGATGAGACATCATGGGTGAGGTGTCTACATTCACATTAACAAAGTGACAACTAAAAATACAAGATCTGCTATAAAAATACTGATCTGCTGACTGACTTTACCTGTTTTATACACACGTGGGGCAAGAAGTTATGTACTCAGGGGAGAAAAGGGCAATGCAAGTGAGAGAGGAAAGAAAAAGAGGGCGGGAGAGAGAGCGACAGGGAGGCTGGGCCGGCAAGAATGAATGAGAGGGAGGGGGGAGAACTTTGACACCGAGGGCCAGAGGACAGGTTTGCGAGACAGGAGAGGATTCAGAGAGAGAGAAACACAGACTTTATAACTTCTGAAGTCACCAACAACACGCCTGCCCCACAGGCAGAGGGAAAAGAAAGAGGCGAGAGAAGAAGAATGAGAGAGTTGATTGTCTAGAAAGGGTGCATAACTTTGTGACTGTGGGATTGTGTGTTTGGGAACCCAAACTTTTGGATTCAGTCTGGATGGGAATTCCTGCTGTGCGTTTCAGATGGGGATTGTTCCATGAACTGCTGGATCTTGTTACTGATAGCTGATGGCGATGACAGCCCTGTTCCGAATGAAATGGGGACATAAACCTCAAGTGGTCCAGAACAAAATTCAGACGCCAGTGCCCCATCTGCCCAGCGAGGATGACGATGACGACGAAGAGAAGTTGTCAAGCGGACCTCCGATTCGCAGGAATTCACGCTTTTACCGCTCAATGAGAAAGAAAAAGTTGTCTTCATCTTCAGATCAACAAGAAAGTGAGGATTATTTATGTTTCATTTTATTTTAACACTAGAAAACCTTCCATGAACTCATGTGTTCATGATGACTGTCAAAAATTTTTCAAAAACTGTCTATATATATATAAATATATATACACACACTAGCAATATATACATACACTAACAATACATATATACACACACTAAGAATATATATATATATATATATATATATATATATATGTTAGTGTGTGTATATGTGTATTGTTAGTGTATGTATATATTGTTAGTGTGTGCTAAAGGAGTAACAGCTCTCATTTTAAAATCAGTGGCAAAGCTTTGCAAATTGTTTGACTTCTAACTGGACATGAAACACAATCTATGCTACTGAAACCGATATGTTTGCTGTATTATTGTTACCTAGCAAATGTATAGGTCTAAACAGAGTGCACTATTGTTCCCTGTATATTGTAAAACACTTTGCTACGGTTTGTGGAGTCTAGCTCAACTGATTTAACCCTCTACGTTTTATTGTGTGACCTTTACTGTGCAACACTCTCAAAAATGAAGGTTCTTCTTTATTAGCATCTATGGATTCATAAAGATCATTTAACATCCATGGAATCTTTCCATTACGTAAAAGGTTCTTTATAATCGAACGGTATAAGAACTGTTCAATAAAAGGTTCTTTAGGAACCCAAAAAGTTTGTATGTCATGATTGCAAAACTGCCCTTTTGGAACGTTTATTTTTAAGAGTGAAGATAAAACCATGAATGAAATCTCTACAGCAGTTTTACACTAACAAAACTAAAATCCTGTTTTAAGATGGCTGATGCATACTTGATAATTTTGACATTTCTTAGATGGATTCTTTTTCATTTTGATGCTTCTAATGAGTGACAGCAGTGATAGATTTGACTGTCAAACAAGTCCTAGTTCTAGAGTTAAAGAACATTTACCCCCGGTTTCAACTTGGGCTAGTCCTATACAGTATGTCACACCAGTAATGTTTTTTTTTTTTTTTTTTCTAGTGAACATTTATAAAAGCTACTTTAATGCTCTAATTGAACTAGACCTAATCCTGGCTTAGGCTAAGCCCTGTCTGTGAAACCGGGCCTTAGTGTATTTTAATGGCTTATACACAATTATGACTTGGCAAACCAGTAGTAGTCCTAGAGATTTTCTGAGAGAGAGAGAGAGACTGAAAGCACATGATTTTGCCCTGCGGTAAATTACAAAGCAGTCGAAACTCGAGAAACAGGTTTAATTGTTCACTGTTTGTTTTTAATTGTTCTGAGAATGACATGTGTGCGTGTTTTTATGAGCACATGAGCATCTTTATTAATGACGCATTTATTCGCATTACTGAGACCAAATCGACCATTCTGAAAAATTTAAATGAGAAAATCACGTCATGATTCTGTTGTTGAGTTTGAGCTTTGTCCACTATGATGTTGAAAGCAGACGTGCTCTATTATTGTCATGGCAGTCCGACTTAAACCCATAAACAATGAAACTGAAATCCCTTTCATCAGCACACCAGCACATGCCACAATGAATCAGACATATTCTGCCTAAAATGACTCTTGACTTTTAGATTTTATCACTGTGCATGGTTGGAATTAATGCGCACAAAAAAGAAAGTGAAATTAATTGTAATTTTGGCCTTGTCTTTAGGGATAAAGTACAATCATGTGAGATCATAAAAAGCTGTTATAAAGACGGTCCCACTTTATGGTGGCAGCCATGTTAAGATCACATGAATATCTGTATATTGTTCACTTTATCTCAGGCGGCTATCTTATTATCAGTTGCGTTTGGTTGCGAAACAAATAATGGATGACAGATATATCTGTGTATTAGGTATTGCTAAGACCTTTGCTTTTGTGTGATGCTACCTCCACGTCAATAGACCTTTTTCGCAACAGCGCCATCTTTGTTGTTCTACTGATGAAACACTGCAAAAATATCTTTCCAAGAAATTTCAGTTGACAAAAACCCCAGAGAACATGAGCTGTGGAAAAGTATAAGTGATTTAGGAGCTTTATACAGCTTTTTACAGCTAATACCATTGAAAACAGGGTAAGTCTGTCCCTCACAGCCTCGCTTTCATACCTGTCATGGCGTTGCTCTGAATGAAGTCTGTAGGTGTCAGTATAAAGTCCAAGAGATCATTGGAGAAAGCTATCTGTTAGCATTTCTGTTTCTCTCAATGGTGGTTGCTCTGCTAACACATGCTTCTTGTGACAATTTTACGAACCCATCACTTGAGCTGTAAACCACTTTATATTAGAAGTTCCGGCAGCAAACAGAAAAACATGAGTCATTTTCACCCTCTAAAATCTGAATATGGCTACCTTTGAATAGCCTTTGATGGGCATTTTATCTTAATGTTGTTGTTACAAAATCTAACTGCTAAAGCTAATTATTTCAGTAGTCTTCAGAAAAGGTCCCTGGTGTACAGACCTCCATAACAACAGGTTCTCTTATCACTTATTAACACATTAAAGCCAACACTGTGTGAAGTCCCAGGCACAAGGAAGGCAATTGTTACATACTGACAGTGTGCACAACAGCATCTTTTGCATTTTATGTGACATGGTTAATGATTGCATTATGCATAGTGCCTCACCTGTTTTTCCAGAGAAAGCTGTTTTAAGTGGCTGAACAAATGAATTCTGTCTTTGCATATTTGCTTAAAGCCAAGCACACCTAATTTCTTTTGTCATTGAAATACCTTTATTTGACTCTGCTGAAGATAAAACTAGATTTTTACATTTTCTGAAGAAAATGTGAGTGCTGATATCCTTCATTGATTTGTAATTATCCTTATTGCCTTTTTGACTAACAGTTCTTTAAATGGTGGATTTGCAATTTGAACCTGTTCATAGATAAAAAGGACAGTACTTTTTGTATTCTGCGTAGAAGGAAACTAATATTTTTTTGAGATGAAAAGCTTGCGAGCACATCATTGAAAATAATAATAATAATGATGTGCAGCTCGTTAAGTGAGTCAGATTCAGTAACAGCCATCTCAGCGTTCATTCAGTGAAGGATTCGTCAAATGAGTGAGTCTTTTGGTGTGTTCGACTTGAAGTGGCGCTGCGCAGATTGATTGGTTTATGACATTAAAGTACCGCGGGAGCAGTTCGAAAGCATATGGAGCCGTCTGCTCTCTAATTGCTGTCACGGTGATATCATACACTGATTGGTGACTGCACAGTGCTGCTTCAAGTCAAACACACCTTTTATTAAATGATTCATTAAAAGCACCAGCTCATAAGAGTCATTTGTGTTTGCACAATATATTTTAGATTTCACTACAAAGAACCGGTTAGTAAGAGTATTTTACTCAAGAATCAGACTACAAGATTATTTGCTACCGGAATTATATATATTTTTTCTTGCAATTGCAAGTTTTTATCTCAGATTTCTGACTTTATTTGTCAAAAGTCACATTTTTCTCAGAATTTTGTTTTTAGACACCTGATCTGACCACATACACATACAGAAATCTAAGAAAAGTCTCAATTATGAGTAATAAAGTTCATATCGCAAGACAGAAACTTGCAATTGCAAGAAAAAAGTCATAATTGTGGGAAAGTCAAAATTACCTTCATTAATCTGTGGCAAAAACAAGATAGAATGAGAACTAAGACATGGGGCTCTATTTTAACGATCTAAGTCTACGTCCACACGAAGCCGGAGCTTTTTTTTTCCTCGTCTCAAAAAATAGCTTTCGTTCACACGAAACCACTGAAATGACTCAAAATGATGTAGTATACATGCCAGACCATTATGTGGCGCTGTAATTCTGTCACAGAGATGCACTTAAAGCAGCGAAGAAGACTTGCGCGCTGAATACAAACTATAGTAAAGCTTAGAAATAATGCTTTATTTTGGCTCAGTAGCTTCTTCAGCATGAACACAAGCATCTAGAGTTTTCTGTTGTTGTTGTTGTTGCTGTTTTGTGCTGTTAGTGGCATCTGACTAAGGTAGGGTGACCATATGCGCCATTCTCCCAGGACGCGTCCTGTCCAGGATTTCTAAGTTGCATAAAATGTCCCAGTTTTGGTTTTGTTTTCATATTTGCGGAAGGTAAAGACTGAAAAATAATTTGACCAATAGCGTGCATTATACATAATCAACCGATCGTGGCTTGCAAGAAGGCTGGATCTACAGAGAACGGTCAAAGCATTGCAAATACGACAACATTTTAATGCATTGCATGAAGAATGTCAATAAGAACAGTGGCTTGCACAGACCTCCGTGTAGAAATCGCATTCCTAAATCGTGTTCCGGGGGCACATCGATATGACCACTTTCACAATTAAAGAGGCAAGGGCTCAAGCCATTTTAGGCAATTTAGAAATCCTGGACAGGACGCGTCCTGGGAGAATGGCGCATATGGTCACCCTAGACTAGGGTCGACACGTGGGGTGATGGCATCATCGTTTCAGAAAATATACGGATAGGCTGTCCACATGAAAATGGAAAGACGGCGTTTTCAGATTTATCCACTCTGGGACCTGGTTTCAAAAAATAGCGGTTTCACCTTTCGAAAACGCCGGATCCGTGTGGACGAAACGCCTATCCGATACAAAATTTGTGCGTTTTCACAAAAACACGTATCCGTGTGGACGGGGCCTAAAGCACACGACGAGAGTGCACTTAGGGCATGTCTGAATCCACTTTTGCTAGTTTAACGATGGGAAAAATGGTCGGCGCGCCCGGCACATGGTCTAAAAGGGTTGTCCCTAGTCTCTTAATGAGTAATGGGTGTGTTCTGGGCATAATGTGCAATAAACCAATCAGAGTCTCATCTCCCATTCCCTTTAAAAGCTAGTTGCGCTCGCACCATGGATTCGCTATTTACATGCCGGAATTTGCAAGTGGAAAAACTGAACGCTTCTCTAGCAATGAACCGGATATGCGCCACTGACCTTAGACCAGGGTTTAGTTGGTCAATGGCGCAGTCTATTTCAGTTGCCTCAAAATAGCAACACGCCAACAATGCGCCTGAACACACTTCGTTTTCTGAACAGCACACCCATAGGCGTACAAATGGGCGTAAATGCATTTGCTATTTAAACAACGTGAAAATGAAAACTGCATCGGGCTGAAACTAGCAAAAAACACTTGTGTTGTGCCTGGTATCGCATTGCACCGGGTGTATGATAGGGCCCATGGAGTTACATGCAACCTGCAGATACAACTCTGTAGAAATTTTAAAGGAAACAATAATTCAGCAGTGCACTAATCATTATGTGTGTCTATGAAGACCTATATTTGTGACGTTTGAGGCACAAGGTTCGTTTCAAGCTCAACACATTGATGACTTGATAAACTGATGATAAACTGACAGTAGACGAAAACCCAGAATACAGAGTCTATCTTTTGGGATAATTCATGCTCTCTGCTCTGCTCTGCTCTAGTGTTTGATTTTTGCAGTTGTCTGTAACTGTTTGTGAGTGTACACTTTGGTGCGAATATGTGCTGTTCTGGAATTTGTCACATCTTCTTTAGAGAATGACTGTTTGGTGTGAATATGAAGAGTCAGAGGGTGTGTGTGCGTGAGAATGAGACTTTGATTGTCAAGGCATTTACTTCGCTGATGTTAAAAATGAATGCGTTTGTTTTGTAATGCCTCATAAGTTTTTGTAAGTCCAATGTACACAGTCTGTACGGTAATCCCCCAGTCTCGCTGTACAAAGTCTATGCAGCATTGTTATCATTATATACATGGACCAGGAAACAAGTCTTTCTAAAAAAGGTTAATATTTAAAAGACCTACATTTTTAGTGTTTATTTATTTGTCAAGTCCACACGGAAGGCTTTATATGCTACAGTACATGCAAATCTGACTATACTAATAAATATAAAAAAGAATTGTAGACAATTGATTGAATTTGCATGTTCATGATCTTGAAATCTTTTACCTAAATGTTTGTGCTTAAAGGCATAGTTCACCCAAAAAAATGGAAATTCTGTCATTATTTTCATTTTTGGGTGAACTATCCCTTGAAATGCTTGAAAAGTTGATAAATATATCATTGTGCATAGCTGGACAAATATAAATTTTTAATACAAATATAAATTATAACAAATATAAATTATAAGTTTCTTTTACAAAAAGAGTTGTTGTTATTGTTGTTGTTCCACTCATGTTGTTCTTCTTCACCGAAAGCACCATATGGTAAAAATCAAATTTGGTTATGAAATTTGGCCCACAGCTAGAGGACAGTCTGAACATTAACCACAGCAATTTTGGAATCTGTAACTCAATCCTTCTAGCACCACCAATGTTTCCGCCATTTTTAATTTTTTCAAACTCCTCCTAGACTTTTTGTCCTATTTTCATGAAAACTTAACCAAATCATCTTCTTGAAAACTCACAAAATAATTCTCAGAAGAGCAAGCCAAAGTGTATGTGAGGATATATATCCTCCTAGACCATTGGTCCAATCTTCTCACTATGCTGGCAAAAAGTTATGGTTTTCATGTCGTTCTCATTTACCTCATCAACAAATTTGATGGCATGATTGAAGGCTGTATCTCTTTAAGACTTTGGCATATTGAGACCAAACTTGGTGCCATTGTTCCATTGCCACCCAACATTGACCACAATAAATTAATTTGGTGTCAGTGCCACCTATTTGTCAAAAGTAATAAGCAATTATGTCACATTGTAAGTGATTGTATTTATGGGTTTTCAACCATTTTGCTTAAAATCATCTCTGAATGCCTTTTACTCATTTTTTTGCAGTTGGTCTGATGCTCACTGTCATGATTGCTCATCATTTTGCCTCTGTTTGCCTCTTGACCTTGTCTGGCTATCACCAGACCAAGCTCAATGTAAAATTGAACATTGGTCTGGGGAGTTTGCTATGTATTTCCTACTGCACAAGAGGCGTGATCAACGAGCATTATTCACGCAATTGGATAGTCCTTCAACCAATCAGATTAACGATCTGGGTGACGTACTTTTGCAGAGCGATGCGAAAACTACAGACAGGGTTAGTTTGTATTGGTTTGTAGCATTGATCAGCGGTTTGCAGAAGCAGCAATGGCATCGAACGATTTTTGCAGGCTGTGCAAAAAAACATGAAAATGAGTGGCATTTACACCCACTCGAGCGATTTGTTTGCTAAACTAAAGAAGTCATTTAGCATCGTTGAGAGGTTAAAAGGGAATTGGATTGACGGTCGTGCGAGAGACGTCATCGTGTTATACCCGCCCAGAGCCATAGAAAGAGCTCTGTACCCACCAATAGCGAGCAAGGTGGATAAGCCAGTCTGTGATTGGTTCCCGCAAAAGTGTAACAGATGCAGCAGAAATGAATGTACGGGTTTCCAGACTGAGTTGCCGGGTGAAATCAAAGGTGAGGCCATGTCATTTTACGTTGGACTGCTTTACAAATGAGGGTCAATTCAGCACCGGATTTGCACAAAAGATGACGGCACATGCTAGTTGATGAGTTGAATCAACTCCACAGAAACTACATAAATGTATACACTAACTGTTCAGAAATGTCCAGAAGCATTCTATAAGTTGTAACTTCTCACCGAGTCTCTCCATCAGTATCCGACTCCGGTTTGAACAATGTAAGGCTAAACACTGACGATCGTCATTTTGGCTGCGTGAGATTCTCTAGCTTTGTTGTTGTTGAGCAACCGAAGCTTGAGCTGTTAAAGCTCCGCCCTCCGCTGGAAAGGGGGCCGGGAGCAGCAGCTCATTTGCATTTAAAGGGGCACACACAAAAATAGCATGTTTTTACTCACACCCAAAAAGGGGCAAATTTGACAAGCTATAATAAATGATCTGTTGGGTATTTTGAGCTGAAACTTCACAGACACATTCTGGTGACACCAGAGACTTCTATTACATCTTGTAAATGGGGCATTATAGGTCCACTTTAACAAGTTTTGGTGATGGTGGTTATCACAGGCACTCCAGCAGGTAACTGTGACATACCTCCCCTCCTAAGGAGCGTCTACCAGGCACTTCTAACCTGATCAGAGAAATCCATAAATTCAATTTGTATAGTTTCAGAATTTTGAAAACTCTACTAATATTCTAAAATGTGGAAAACAGTCATAATAACAACTTTTGACTGGTAATGTATATTATATGAAATAACATTATGTATTATATAACAGGGCAGTAATGCATCACATCTAAAGTATTGAATGTTACATAACAGAGCTATATTTTCAAAACAGTCTAGACTTCTTGGTCTAGCAATAGCGTGAACCATAGGTAGTCAGTCTACCATATGTTTTGCTGTTCAAACAATAAATAGCACACACACTTTTTGAACTCGGCATGCATCATTACAGGTTTCACTCAAATTGCAATGCCTGCTGGGAAAACAACCCCATTCACTGTTGATTCCTGCTCCAGATCTGGTGACACAATTGGAAACTGGGTTTAAAGCAAATTATTAACCAATGTACAGTGCAATCATAAAATAACTTTAGTGTCACGTTATGGTACGACAGATTGACCTGATATAGTCTGTCCTTGTTTTTTTAATCTGTATTTTAGGAGCTCTTCTTTGAGCTAACCTCTGTTTGAACTATCAGCAGTCGCAAACGTGAGGTCGGTTAGTCAGCCAGGTGTGGTTTGAACTTCAGATGACATGCAAGAAATAGAGACGTCGTTCTCTTATAGACTAAATGTAGGAACTGGGTCATGCTGAATCAAGAAGTATAGTGCACAACAAAAAATGAAACCTCAAATCATATGGCTTCTTGAGAGCACACAGGTTTCATTCATCTGAAAAGCACAAACAAGGCAGTACATTGAGTTATATACTGAAGTTTAATATATAGTGTTAGAGGTTTGTTCAAATCCCCAACTGAAGTATGAGCATATCATGTTCACAAGTAATATAAAGGGCCAGAGCACACTGTAAAGCAGCAAAGTGGAATTTATAGAGGTTAAAGTTTAACATTCCTTGACAAGTCTGTCAAGAGCTCAGCAGTTATATTGATGCATGGATCAATATTTATCTAAGGAGTCTGACAAACATGCTTTGCGATCTTCCTAGTTAGCTCACGATCCAGGCACACAAATATGACCGTGTGCCATTCGTGTATTGAGTGAGCAGGAAGGCGCTTGGTCAAGAGATCAGCTAAGGGAAACGATGTAAGGAGGTAATGAAGCATTTTGGATGCATCCTTTGTTCGTGAGACCTCAGAATTTGCAGAGGAGACAAATTCAGGGGGAAACAGAACAGACTTTCTCGGCAGTCATACACACACACACAATTACTGAAAGTTCCATTTGAGGCCCCAGTTACACATTCCTGTGCCCACAAAGTTTCAGGCAGCACAGCCAGCATTCACAATGGGCCCTCTGTGTTTATACATGAGTGTGTGTGTGTGTGTGTGTGTGTGTGTCTCTCTGTGTTTGATTTGTCTGTGTGTATTTGTGTGGTAAGTGAATGACCAGTATGTTGTTATGAAGTACTTTCTTGGCAGTGGGATTCATCAACTCAATAGTGTTTAGCCAAACAATTGGTTTTAC